>NW_007726366.1:617374-652197 GCF_000696425.1 Galeopterus variegatus
GAAAAAAAAAAAGGGGGGGGGGGGGGGGAAGGGGGTAAACCGGTTGATAAAATGAGCCTGGCACCTCCCTTCACCTGCTGCTTCCTCTCTTGCCATGTGACCTCCTCTTCCTCTTTCTGCCATGAGTAGAAGCAGCCTGAGGCCCACACCAGATGCAGCTGCCCCAGAATTGTAAGCCAAATAAAACTTCGTTCTTTATGAATTACCCAATCTCAGCTATTCTGTTACAACAACACAAAAACGAGTTAATACATCAACTCTCCCATGTCTTTCCATCATGACACTGAGGATAAGAATTTAGGATCGGGATTTACCAATTTTTATTTCTACCCACAAACTCTCATTTCATTTCATGATCTGTATTAAAATGAATAAAATCTGGAATAGAACCAAATTAAAACTACGGATTATTTTTTCATATGTATGTGTTCTCTTCGGACTAATTTTGAAGTTAAAATTATATTTATAAAAAATAAACTGGCTTTACTCCTCACCAAATTTCTATACCAATACTTCTGTCTTTTTAAATTCTCCACATTGAGTCTTTTCTCAATCAACTGTTTTCCATCTACACATTATTTTTTAACAAATCATTCATGGGTGGCACATGGTGTGTATCTTACCTGCCTGCCCTCTTCTACCCCTACCCGTGTCTGATAATCTTTCTCTCTCCCTTACACACGAAGAGCTACTTGGCTGAGTACAAAATCTTGGGGTTGGTGAAGCGGTAACCATTATTGCTAGGAAAGAGAAAAGTGCATTCTGGTGGTCATGTAAAATGTATTTTCTTTATCATTAAAAAAAAAGAACCACCCATTTTTCTAGATGGTATAAATTATGAATCTTGCTTTTTCTATTCCAGAATAGGCAGTACATAACTGATGCAAGATCTACTTGTTGTCTTTCAAGATAGCAACTATGCAGCAGGAGCCACCAGTATGTTTGTCAGTTAATTTCCATAGACCTCGTTGGAGGTGAACATCACTACTGCAGTAGGTTGACTATAGTCACTTTTAGTTGGAATAACGTTGCAAACTTTTTTCTTTTTTTTTCCTGTGTTTTTTAGGGTGTTTCATTTAGAATTTTAGAGATATTGCACCAATGATTGCTAATATAGAATTATTTTTTAAGACACAATTTTTAGCCATCTTTGAATTCTGGTTTCATAATAGAGTACCTGAAGCTTTACCCCCACCTCAAGCTTGCAGAGGATGAGAAAGCACCTGGAGCCCTAGGCAAGAACCAGTTGAGGAAAGTGTCCAACTACTAGATGAAGACTAAAATTAGGAGTGTTTATTGGGCTATCCAAAGTAGAATCTTTGAATTGGAATCAAGAGTTAGGAGCTAGAATGAGTAAAAATAAACTTAAAATCACAGAGAGAGACTTACACATTCATGGGAAATTGAAATTGGAACTGGAAAGGAAACTGGATTTAAATAACACCAGATTAGAGACCAGCTAGTTCTGAGTAGTCTTGAATTTTCAGCGCAAAAGTAATTGGAGCATCCTCCCCTTGCCTTCATTAGTCAGTGGATGTCTGGGTGTAGTATTTACAGGTGCAGAGTTAGAGAGAAACGTCTGGCCCATGGCAGCATTTCAGTATCTCAGCTCAAGTTTTCCAAAAGGAGACCCTGAGATGAGGGTACCTGTGCAAGTGACTTAGTAAGAAAGTGGTCCCAAGAGACTCATCCCAAGAGGTCATGTGGGGTAACAGGACAGGGAGAGAAGCCAGGAAATGTTATGATTTTGGGTAATTTCTGGACCCATCCAGATCCTACAGGGAGTTATAAATATAAATAACGTCACAGAGTTTAACGTGTCTCAAGGCAAGTAGATGGTCTCTCAAATCGGCCATCCCTCAGTCGTTGTCAACAGGCTACTCCTGAAGGACTGTAAGCTCCCAGACACTTGTAGCTCTGTCGGGGGGAAGTTATTCCTGTGGACCAAGGACAACTTTGAAAGAAGGCTGAAGGTACAAGTTCTCATCAGTAAAGCAGGCAGGGATGGGAGGGCAGGTGTAGCGAGCAAGTATAAGCAATCTCCCATGGATACTGAGAGACGGCTGTATTTCAGAAAGGTTGGTAATTGTTGAATGAATGATGGATGACCAGCCAGAAAAACTTCAGGACTTCAGGCAGCATGCAGTGTGGTTAAGAGGGAGCAAGCAAGATTTGGGTAGATAAAACAAACAAAAACAAATAAATAAATAGAGGAGAGAAGAAAAGAGGTACAGAGCTAAACCTTATTTTCCTAAAAATTATGCCAGATTACATACAATAATATTTCAGTAGAAACACCCCATATACTGGTTTCTTTTCTAACTCAAAAACCTGTCCTTGAGTCCTATAAAACAATACTAATATTCTTATAAGAGGTTTTCTCAGACCAAATCCTATTCCTCTATGATTTTCCTCTTCCTTTCTTATATCTTTTCTTGCAGGATAACCCATCAAAGTATTTCCTACAGAGAAAAGTATTAGAGAGATTTTTCTCTGTACTTGGGGCTTTGCATCACCAAGTCTTTGCAGAGTAGAACAGGCAATTGTTTTTATTCATTCATCCATTCACTTATTCATTCATTCAATGACAACTATGTATTGAGTCCCTACTATGAGACGGGGACTAGGAATGAACAGTGGACAAAGTGCACACTGTCTCTCAAGTAGCTGACTGGGACACACCACTGTGTACCAACATTCTAAGTGACAGCACAAAACTGTGATACATGCTATAAGGAATACAAAATTAGTCCTTCATGGACACGGCTCCTCAGGTCTTTAGAGTTTATTTGAATGTCTGGGAGTGGTAGGTGAGAAGACCATTAGGCATTCTTAGCTCAGTCTCTGACTAACAGATAAGTTGAAAATAAAAGAAAATGGGGTGGTGATGTGATATTTTTTGACCACCTATTATATGCCAGGTTGTGTAGAAAAAAACCTTCACATGTGTTTTGTCATTTAGTATTAACAACTTGTGAATTAGATTTTTTTTATTACAATTTAGTAAATAAGGGAACAAAAGCTGAAAACATAAATCATTTGTCCAACTTTACAATGTGAGTGGCTAAAACTGTCTTCAAACTAAGGTATTTTAATGCAAGTCTATATTCTTCTAATACACCATACTGGACATTGGAGGCTATTTGAAACGATATTTCTGACCCTCCCACAGTAAGAAAAGAAAATCTTTCTAAGAGCTCTCTGGAACTAATTGGGCTGAAACTTCAGAATAGAATAGAGAAAAGAAAACACAAAGGAATTTATAAATGATCTAATTATGGTATTTTAGTTGAACAGAAAGGTTGGTATAATGGAAGGCAAATAAATACCAGTAAGAAAATAGTTCAGGAATAAGGAAAAGATCTTCATCACTTTCCCTAGTACACGTACACTGCGAATGAGCATCCAGACTTTTGAGTACTTGAAATTCAACCAAAGCCCTGAACTTTCTGAAGTTCAGCCACTAGTAATGATTAGTCGGGCTAATAAATATAAGGTCTATATTATCACGCCCCCACTATGTGTGAAAGAATGATCACTAATATCAGCTTCATATGAAATGAAAGTCCTCTGCCTCTCAAACACAGCCTAAGGGCAAATGTGTTTATGAACTAGAAGTGTGATGAACTCAATGTCAGTCAAGGGGTCATCAGACTCAGGATGCTCCTGAAACTCCACATTGTTTGTCATGTTATTATTTTATATGAGTATGTAGGTCACACACAAAAAGTGTATTAGCAGCAAACAACCTAGCAATACTTCATGTAAGTATATTAGACTGCTAAGTTATTGAACTTCACATGGGCACATTTGAACTTATCAAACAACATTACTGATCACTTAATATAGGCTCAGTTCTGTACTAGAAAATGTGAGAGACACCACGATGTATACTTATAGTGCAGCCTTATAATACAATTGGGAAGTTCAGGGAAAATATCGAATATCTTGGATTTTTCCAAGATAAGTCTACTTGCAAGCATTGTACCTGATGGATGAAAAACGTGTCCTCATTTTTGGTTCAGAATATGTGGACAGTGGAGAAAGTATTTATACATATGGAAAAGAACAAGTATTCAAGTTGCATAATATATGTTAATTGACAAATGGCCCTACCTTTTAAATACCTCTTGAATATGCCCGTTTATCTCCATGTCAATTGCCAGGGTTCAGCCTTGGCCATCACCAATAGTTTTACCTGGATTTCAGTAATAGGCATTTCTCTTATCTCCCATTGACTGCCTGGCTGTGATGTCACTATTGCTGGAAGTGAACGAGAAATGAGAGGTGAGTCTTCAGGGAACTGAGAATGAGGAAACACTGACATTCAAAAGAAACTTTCCTCCTAAATAGTTATGTCTTGATGGAATGAATCACGTATGAATTTATTTTTTTAAATAAGAGACAGAAATTGACCCAAGGCATCAAGTGCTTAAGGGTTAAATAAAGGTCTCGTTATTGAGCTATAAAGCTTACTTGATTATAAAAATCTATACAACTTTAGGCCTTTAAATATAAACAGAGAAAACAGTGCTTCTCTCAGTATTCATACAGGATGTCTATTTGCAGATTCTCAAGTGAATCTGACTTAATGGTAAGTAGTTCAAACAATCTATATTGCTGGGAGCTTTTTCTCACTAGAGATTGATTTTGTAGCACCATCAGCAGTAAGCCCAGAAATACCTTCTTCTTTTGTTTACCATCCTGTAGGCCTGGGATGTTGTGTTTCACACTGTCTGATGATATTAGGGAAACTTTTAAACATTTAACTGGAAAAGTTAATAATTATTTTGCTCTTCCTTATGAAATTACTTAAGACTCATCTTGCTGAATAACCGCTTATTAAGAAAAGTTTGGTTTGAGTAAACAGGAGACAGAGAATAATAGAGATAACTATATCATATTATCAATAAAACTCCACTCAGGTAAACTGTATGCCCAACAAAAAATGGAGTAGAGGGGCTTTAGTACTGGGACCTCATTCCCAAAGAACTGGGAGGCCCAGGAGGAAAATGTTATGGTGAGACAAGAGACAGAATAGCAACAGCAGAAGCCCCTCGCTGCCCTCAGGCTGGAGGGACCAAATGAGGAAGTGTGGTTACCAGAGCTGATGAGCCCAGGCTGCGCAGAGGGCACAGGAACCATAGCCAGAACTACCCAGTGGGAGCCGTGACCATGAAAGAGATGGCAGCTACCTGGAGCAGAGAAAGAGAGGTACACAGACCCTGGCTTCTTTCCTCCTCCAATGTCCCACCTCTGTCTTGCATTAATTGACTTTAGATGGAAGCCAGTTGACTCTGGAGCCTGGGAAATTGAGTTAGCAAGGCCCAATTTCTTGTAATGCAGAGCAGAGTGGGGAAGCGGTGGGAAATGGGTCTGAGAGTAAACGAGCGGATGATCTGCACACCACAGAAGAAGAGTTAATTGAGAAGATGGTCATGCTGGGAATTCGCAGGCAGGCCCCAGGTGGACGGCCCTGTGGCTAAGGGGCTGGCCGTAAGTCCAAATGAATACCTGAAGTCAAGCCTCTGATTGCATTGTTATTTTGAGTTGTCCACTGAGATGGGAGCAGGGCTATAGACAACAGCTGAGGATAAAGCCCTCAATGAGAAAGAGAGGGAAAGACATACGCTGGCTTGGAGTAGGAGGAGAGACCCCTACCAAATGGCCAGGGGCTCCAAAAGTAACTGTAGGGAACTCAGAAAGCCAAGTATATTAAGGAGAAAAACTTTATCCATTACAGTCTCTTAACTAGAGAAATGACATGAACAGTTGTGTTTTGGAAGGATCAGTCTGGTGGCATCTTATCTCCAGGGAGAGGAGCAGGGATTGTTCCAATGACTGCAGCTCTGGGCTATGTTCCCTTGAGGGCATATCCTGCTCCATCTATTTAGAGAAGAGAACTCAGACCTCTCAGCAGTAATTAATGGTGGAAGTCTTAGTTTTGGTGTAATTCCCTCTTTACATAAAGCAGGCTGCAAATTAAGTTCACTTCTATACATATCAGACTGGATCAGTCAATCCCAGAAGTGTCACACACTCTGAGGATGGTTCCATGGAACAGTTGGCAGGTCTCTGCATGCCAGGCTCCGGTGTCTCTGTCCCATAAGATCTCACATAGATTTAGGTCTTACCCTGCATGGCATCTTAGCAAAGGGAAAAAGAAAGGGTGCCTCAAACTTCCACCACCAGACCTTGGAATATAACTCAGATTTATACCCAGAGGCATATCATCTCGGAGTTCAGCTCTGTGGTCTTGGAGCTGCGTGATATTTATCTTGTTTATATTAGTATGAATTTAAGAAAATGTGTTTTTCTCCCTAGGGTGTTTGTATAGTAGGCTTTATATCCAATTATGACATGATAAATTTTATTCGCTGAGGAATTTCCGGGATAGAAAGGAGTGATATTTTTGGAAGCAAATGCTTTTAATATTTAGGATTGACTTGCTCCACAATTTGTAGGACAAAAATGCGAGCTATTCACTGACTTGAATTTTGTATTCTCAAGTGATATTACAGCAATTATATTATATTCATCCACTAAATTTTAAGTCTTCACTTTATAATATAAATGAAAATGCAAATATATATTCAAAAGAAAACTTTTTTTTTAAATTGAAGACTGACTTTTTTAAAACCTCAGAAACCTCAAACAATTTGCTGTCAAGGCATGAAAAACTTTGGTGGAAGTGGCTGATTTGCTGAGAGCTGCTGCAGGCTTTTATAATGGCTCTGAATTCATTTCAGATAATATAAAAGGAAGAGAAAGCCCCCAAAAGGGTAAGAACTTAAATAATAATAATTAAATAATAATTTAAATAATAAATTTAAAACAAAGGAAGAATTTAACTGTGCAAAGAAGAAATCAAAACCAGTTCTGAATTAAAAAAAAAAATTCAAAGGCATGCACAAAAAATTCTCTCATTGATTCTTACAAGAAGGATGTGGATGGAGTTGTATAATGAACACATCATTCTTAAAACTGGAGAAGCAAGGTGTCATTGAATTGCTTGTGATGACATTCCTCAATCTGGAAAGAGCAGTTCTATAGGGATATTTAAACTCTTATGAGTATTAGCTTTAACTTCAGTTAAGCAAAACAAACTTTTCCAGACCCAGATGAGTACATGGTTCTAGAAGTTGCTCTGTAGATGAATACTAAATGGTAAAAGATAAACGATGAAGGATTGGGAAGAAGATCAGCAATTTCTTCTCTTGCCAAATGTATTTAAGTAAATCCTCAAAATTTGAGTGTCTCATAATTGCACACCAAGTATTTTGATGCTTTTGTAGACTGTTTACTTTCAAAGAGATATAATCTCACAATTTGCAATTATAATCTAGATCCTCTCATCGGTTTTAAGCCGACTTACATGGATCTCCTTGGTTTTCGAGGGTCATTCTTATATACTGCAGTTAAATATGTAGAAACTGTCGGGTACACACTGGATGTACTGTCTATTTCTCAACTGAAAAAGTGAATACTGGAAACACTAACGAGAGCCAAAATAACTAGGCAAATAACAACATCTAAGTGAAGATCCACTCACTCATTTTAACTGTGTTACAATGAAATTGCTCCCTTTCCAACTATTAACATCTTCTTTAAATTATATTGAGTTTCTACAAAGAACTTGATAGATCAGTTAAAAACAGATTGTACTAAGTATGTTAACTAATATTTGCAAACTATTATGAAGCACCTATTATATGCTAAGCATTGACCTAAAAGATTTACATATATTTACTGCTTTAATTCTCACCGCAGCCTGTAAGGCAGGTGTTACGATAATGCCAATTTTACAGGTAAGGAAACTGAACCACAGAGTGGTTAAGTAAATTGCCTAAGATCATATAGTTGGTGAGGGCAAAACTGGCGTCCACTGAGTGTCTGATTCCACAGTGTGTTCATGACTGTTGTGGCTATTTACTTAAATTGCAAAATTCGTCAATATGTTTTTGTCCAATGGCAGTACTAATATTTAACTACAACAAAAATAATGCAGGTAACAATAAAATATTCAAACTGATTTCTATAAGTATTTTAAATAACACAATCAAATTAGCATTATCCATATTCCAATAACGTTATTATGCTTGAGATAGTTTTCAAAAATAATTAGTCCACGCCTAATTTATTCTATAAAGCCTAGTTACTTTTAGCCATAGATGATTTTATTTTACCAAAAACCATTTGACACAACATTATCATGAATGCTATTAACCTTTTCTTCAAATCATTTATGGCTGTTTTCAAAAATCGAATCTACCTTCAAAAAAGTAAAGGTTGGCAATCACCAACATCACCCAAAATAATAGTCCCATATTTTATTCATCAGATACCTACGAAGCACTTATGATGTAAGGAGAACCATGAAGGGTGTTGGGGGTGTTAATATGAATCACAGATAATGGCTTTCCCTAGTCATAATGTGATTACCACCTGCCTGCCTCCAAACAGGTCATATTATACTGAACTCAATAGGCCCAGATGATTTCTATATACAGTGTAAGGAATATAAAAGAGATAACAGCATGGAGACATTGTGGGGACTATTAACTTCACTAGAGGAACAGAATAAGGATATCAGGAGAGGCTTCCCAGACAAGGTATTGCCAGAGCTGAATTTTAAGCAATGTCAGGAATGATGCAAGAAAAACAGCCCACTTAGGACACCATACGTGCAAGAGGCATGGAGGCAAAAGATGGCTTGATGCTTTCAGGGAACCCTAAAAATTTGGGGCACAAGGCAGAGAGTGATGAGATAGGATGAAGAGAGAAAAGGAGAGTCTGGCCAGATCACAGAGGGCCTTGTGTGAAAATTTTCAGTTTCTGAACGTTTCAAGGAGTGAGATACTACCCAAATGTTGGAGGCAGAGGAATGACACAAAGATGCTTGCGTTGTACAGACGTGATTCTGCCAGTAGAATAGAAACAGAAGGAAAAGATGGTGGGGCAACAAGACTGGAAAATGGGAGATGTGTTTGGAGGCTGTTAAGGCAATCCAGCAAGAAACTAAGAAGATGATTCTGAAGACACTTCAAAAAGCTCTACAAAGAATGCTCTGAAAAATGGCAGTCCTGTTGACTTGTGTGCAGCCTCTCTGGTGAGCACTTTAGAACCTGGAGCTCATTTAGGAGTGTGTTGAGGCATCTTTGCATGTGTGGCAAGGACAGTTTTCCAAACAATAGTCATTGAACAGAAAATTTACTCTTTGGAATGCACGTGATATTCATCACCATAGAGATCACTTTCTCTAAACCCTTCAGGAAAGAAGCTACTTCTCCCTGAAAATCCCTTTATAAGCTCTTCTGTTTCTTAAGAAGAGCCCCAAAGGTTGGCAGAGAAAGCTGTTCTCTTTTCTCTCCATCTAGAATTGTATGAGTGGCACCTGAAATCTACCCTAGCGCAATGGCAAGGAGCAAATTAAATTGTCTTCCACCCCACCCCACAGGACCGTTCCAGTCAACCTGCAGCAGAAACCTACACAGCGACTTTGCTCCGTGCTGAGATCCCTGGCTTCTCCCAGAGCCCGAGCTTCTCCAGCAGCCTGGGAAACTCATTAACATTCACATCTTTCCCAGCCTCATTATCTTGCCCAGATGTTTCTGTGACTGCCCCTTTAAAGCATCTCTGTCTATATTTTATTTACATTTGTTCGGCAATATTGATGCTTAATGAATAAATGCACTAAACTGTCAGTACTGGAGGCTAATTAAATCTATCTATGAGCCTGAAAAGCTGATTGAAAAATTTGCAAGTAACTAAACTGGGTTTAAATAAACACTTTAGTGTAGTGCTTTAATTACACTTTAGTTTGTAATGTAATTTTTGGCTGTTTAAACTATGATTTAGGCTGAGCTAATTACAAATGATTTTCTACTCTGTAATTAATAATAACAAAATTGTAATTAGACAGCTGCTCTGGATCAGGGCAACAGTTTGTGTGTGCTGGCTCATGACGATGGCCTGGCAGAGGCACAAGAGGAGCACGTGGGATTGGGGCAGCCTGCACCACTCCTAGCTTCATTTTTAAAGTACAAGACCAGAGCATCTAGGTGAGTTTCACAATCCTCAGTGATGTCAGGGAAGGAGGTCTACCGCTTGTCATAGACTAATTGTCACCAGACGTTCTCAGCTCTGATACCTCACTTTTGAAAAAGCATAGATGATACCATCTCCTTTAATTCCTACCTATAGATTCCAACTCGCTCGCCTTTCCTTTTTTGTCAGAGATTAAATCAGGTGACATTAGTGTGTCAATGAATGAGCCAATTAATCATCATCATCATCATGATTGTCATATCTTATATTTTTTTCTGGTTATATTTGCTGTGTAACAAATCATCACAAACTTTAGGGCATACAACGACCACCATTTCATTATGGTCCAAGTTTCTTGACTAGGTCAGGAGTTTGGGCTGGGCACCATGTACATGGCTCATCTCTGCTTCATGATGTCTAGAGCCTCAGCTGAGAAGACCGGATGGCTGATGTGGGTAGAGGCTGGAATCATCTAGAGGCATTTTTACTCAGCTCCTGTGCATGGCCTCTCCATGTGGCCAGTGCTTCCTTAAAGCATGGCGGCCTCAGGGTAGTTGAACTTTCTACATAGTAGCTCAGAGCTCTCAGGAGTGTGTTCCGGAAAACAAGGCAGAATCTGTATTGCCTCTCATGGCCTATCCTTAGAAGTCACACAGCGCATCACAACTGCCATACCCTCTTGTTTGAAGTAATCACAAGCCCACCTAGATTCAAGGGCTGGGGACACAGACCCTACCTCTTGATGGATGAGTAGCAAGATGCTGTACGTTGAATGACCCCCCCAAATTCACTCATTAAATCCTAATGCCAGATATGATGGCATTAGAAGGGAATTAGGTCATGAATTTGGAGCCCTCATGAATGGGATTACTGTGATCGTAAAAGAGACCCCATAGAGGTCCCTCGCCTCTTCTACTATGTGAGGACACAGTGAGAAGACAGCTGTCTATGAACCAGTGAATGGGCCCTCACCAGACACCTGATCTCCTGCACCTTGATCTTGGACTTCCCAGATTCCAGAACTGTGAGAAATAAATTATAATTGTTTATAAGCCACCCACCCAGTCTATGGCAGTTTGCTACAGCAGCTGGAATAGACTAAGGCACAGGGTCACATTGTTAAAGATCTTGTGGGACAGGAGATGCTGCAGCTATCTTTGGAAAGTGCCACCTGCCACTGATTTGCAGAGTTCATAGTTCTGAAGTGCTTTGGTTACATAATTGGATATTTAAAGCAACACTGATGTAGGCAAAATAGCAATACTACCTTCATTTTAGAAACTGAGGCCTAGGAAGGATAAATAATTAGGCTTTCTGGTATGTGGCATGGGTGGGATAAGAATGAAAATCCGGACCCTCTGTGCCTTCAGTTGATACCGGAATCTTGTAAAAAGAAAGTCCTGGTTTTAGTCTCTATGCATGGACTTAATTCTGGACGGCTTACCCCACCCACTTGTCTCATCAAATGCAATTCTGCTTTGAGATCTCCACTGTTTCCTCACTGTTTGCTGCTCTGTTTCTATCCTCTGTCACCCCTCCTCCACGTGGTACCCATGACTCCATTAAAGTCATAACCCAATGTTCTTGTTCAAATGTCAGTGGAAGTGACAAAAGTTATTTTGACAAGTGTTCCTTGGCAAGTTTATTCCAAGAACTGTGTGCAGTGATAGTGTTATATAGAATATAAACCAGAACAAAATTTCTAAACCTCTCTACCTAGCCCCTTCTGCCCTCAACTCTGACACACACACACACACTCTGTGACACTCATACACACCAAGAACTCCCATCGCTAAGACCTGAAGTTCCTGAAACAGGGATGAAGCTTGTCATAGTATAATGGTATCGAGTGAAATGAGGGTTATAGAAGAAATCTCTCCCTTGCCTAATAGATCTCACCAGGAACATGCATAAAATTGTCATTGATTGAAAACCATATATAATTAAGCACCAAAATGCATGGGGAAAATGGCTATGTAAATTCAGGTAAACAGATACCAATAAGGAGAGGAAAATGGGCATTTTTCATGCAGGAGTTAGATGAGATTTACATCTTATTCTACTTTAAGCAAATATGGGAGATGGGGAAGAGACCAGCATCGGTGAAAAGAGGGAGACAGCAAGCATGGCAGGTGGAGATGGATGTTTTAACAATGTTTATAATGGCAAAAACCAGAAACAACCCAGATGCTCAACCACGGGGGACTGTTGAAATAGGTTCATGCATATGAGTATCTACTTAATGCAACATTTTCCAGGTATTAACATGATACATTTACTGGTAAGAAAAGATGTCCAAACTATATTATTCATCTGAAAGGCAGGATACAACAGGACATTTGCATGATTTCATTATGTAAAAGAAATATAAATATAATTATAAATATTAGAATATACACCAAATGTCTGTAAATTTACATCCATATCTATATCCTAGATGGTAGATTAGAAGTTAAGTCTCTGTTCTTTATACTTTATAATTTTTTGGAATTAGCATTTATTATTTTAATAATTAGGGCAAAAATGAAAAGGTGATGGTGATGGTTAATGTTATGTGTCAATGTGAGTGGGCCACTGAGTACCCAGAACAAACATTGTTTCTGGGTGTGTCCATGAGGGTGTTTCTGGATGAAATGAGCATTTGAATCAGTGGACTCAGTAAAGTGGGTGGCCCTCCCCAACGTGGCTGGCATCATCCAATCTGCTGAGGGCCTGAAAAGAGCAAAAGGTGGAGGAAGATGGAATTTTCCCCTTTCTGCAATGCCCCCCTACCACCTCCCACAATCTCTCTGCTTGAGCAGAAACATCTAATCTCATCTTCTCCTGCCCCAGGGCTGGGATGTGCGTCATTGGCTCTTCTGGTTCCCAGGCCAGACTCAAAATGAAGCTTCACCACCAGCTTTCCTAGGTCTCCAGCTTGCAGATGGCAGATGGTGGGAATTAGCCCCCAAATCACATGAGCCAATTCCTGATGATATATGCATACAATCCTGATTTTATGTATATATATACACACCACAATCCTGACTTTATGTACATGTGTATATGTGTGTATGTGTGTGTGTGTGTATGTATATTCTTTCCTGGTAATACATGTGTATATATATATTCCTGGTAATATACACAAATATAAAATATCCTGATAATATATATATTGTCCTGTTTAATATATATATTATATAAAGGATACACATACATATCTTTTATTGGTTCTTTTTCTCTGGAGACCCTAACTAATACAATGATCTTTTAAAAAGGCAGTTTCAATAAATTAGAATGGAAGACGTTTTGTAGGGCACTGTTTGAAGAGTGAGTGGAAAGGAAATTCAGGAAGTATACACAGCTCCATCATTTGAGTAGTTTGGCATAGAAAAAATGAAGATATGGGACCACAGGATGCTCAGCTGAAGAACTCCACTCCCCAGTGTAAGGAGAACTACGCTTGTCTGAAGAAAAGAAACCAGTCGAGAGCAAAAATGAAGGGCATTGTACAGAAAGGAGATGGTGGTGGGGTTATGTCACTCCACAAATCAAGAAGGGATAGGATTGAGGGTATATGTGGAAGTGTTGGTTTTGGGGAAAAGAACATGTTTGGTTTCTCTGAACTGAGACGGACGGATGAGAGGACAGGTGTAGAGAGTTCAGGGACACAGGTAAATGTGGAAGGAAGTTAAGGTCTGGAGATGCATTAGGTTTTCTCCCTAATCTTTCTCCAAGTTATCTGTATTCATTAGAATATAGGCTTGTCTACTGTAACAAAGCCCTAAATACACAAGATAGAAATGTATTTCTCTTTCATTAAAGAGTCTTAGTGTGTGGGTGATTGTCACTTCAGGGAAGCTGGGGAACCAGCTCATAACATCCTGTTACTCTGCTCCCCCACCCTGTCCCTCTCATGTCCCATCAAGTCCAGGATGGTTTAACACCACGTGCATGTTTCAATCTGCAGATATTGAAAAACACTGGAGCAGGAGAGCAGAACCCTATTCTTCTTTAAAGGGTTTTCATAAGTCACTTTTACTTGCATCACATTGGCCAAAACTTAGTTATAGGACCATACCCAGGCATGAAGCAAGCTGGGGAAAGTAGTCTTGAACTGGACATTCATGTAAATAAAAATGTAATGCTATGAAAAAGGAAGGGTGTATCTACCGAAAGACAACAAGGAGTTCCTGCCACTGTACTACTGCCAGGTGATTCAGTGCAGGGATTTAAAAATATCCTAAGAGCTGAGCCTCTCTATCATCAAAACATTCATTGGAGTCACTTCACAATCAGAATCCTCTCAGAATTGTATGTGGAAAGAGCATCTTTAATTAAAAAAAAGTACCATACACACACTAATGAATACACATGAGTAAGAGTTAATGAATTGCCAAAAAGTGCTGGTCCTTGGTTGCTGCAATAAATCGAGCCACTTGAGCAGCAAAAGTAGTAGAATGTTGGCCTATTATTATGTCAGTAGCTTGAAAGACACACTCTAGCTGATGTTTTCTGAATAAGACCTCAGCTGAAGCTTGTTTACTGTCTACCCTGCAATGTTTATATGATGCTTTAGAAGTTTCATATCAATTTCTGAATCTAAGTTCTCATTTCCATTCATTTCCTTTATTCTCTCACCAGGCAGCTCATAATAACATCCTTTCAGAAATTTAACATTTAATTTTGTCCCCCAAACTTCTCACCCTCTTTTGGTATGCACATAGTTATTGTTTCTCAGCCAAAGGCTGGACTTTCCTTTATGTTCTGCCAATGCTATGGATGATATTAGCATATCTCTGAGTCTAATGGGCCAGCATTCTTATTCAAGGATCATTGTTCACCACCTACCAACTCTCTTTGCTTACCAAATTCCATAATGGAAATATTTTCCCTTTCATCTTGTCTCATAAACTTTAGGATTTGTATTGACTGTCTCTTTTGTGTCAAAGATACTTTGTATATCTCTAAATCCTATCAAGTCTTTGAAACTTCTCAGAAAATCATCCCTTCCTGCCTAATCCCTTTGCCCTCCCTACCTTATGACTATTTCTGAAATCATGGTTTATTTCATGGCAGTTCATCTAAATCCATCAATAGCCGCCCCGTTGTCTACACTGAAAAATCAAACTCTTACCTGATCTTCAAGACCTTTCGCAATTTGCTCTAAACCTATTTTTACCATTTTACTCTAATTCACCATGTTAAGCATTTAGTCCCCTGCTACTCAAAAGTTTGTGCTCAGGCCACAGCAGCAGCATCCACCCCATCTTGGAGACCTCCTGAATCAGAATTTGCATTTGGAAGACCCCCCTCCACCCCACCCCAGGTAACTGGTGTGCACTGGTTTTAGTACACAAGTTCATGACACAAGCCAAGAACTTATTTAATGTTATTCTGTTTTGTTTAATGTTACTGTTGCCTGTGTAGATTGTCACTCACCATTGCCTCATTCCCTATTTTTTTTCCCTAAAATCTAATTCAAGTTTTACCTCTAAGACTTTTTAATGTGGCAAATATTTGATTGCTAATGTGACACTTTCTCGGTATGATACTTGAAAAAGCAGCAAGCCTGGATGTCTGGGCTCTCATGATGTGACAGATTCTTCACTCCAGGTGGCTATTGAGGCCATAGACATTGGGTGTGCCTCTGTGGAAAACAAGAAAGGCATCTGAGCAGCATCCATTTACTTGTAACTTAGACCTCTGGTTTGTCCTTTGCTTATTTGCAAACTTGGCTGTAATTCAAAATAAAAGTCACTTTAATTTTTATTCTAGCCTATATTTGAATCTGAACCAGTCTTAATAGTCAGAGTCAACTTTTTTTTTGCCTTAACATGTAAACCTAGCACTTGGTAATGTGCATGCTTAGTACTCAGTAAATACTGAAATTGTTGACATTGAAATCCCTTGCTAAAAAAAGAAAGAAAAGAATACTCATTTGTGAGCTGGTCTTTAGCAACTTTAATATGATAAGTTGTTAGCTACTAACATAACTATCATCATTATAGTCATTATTATTATGATTATGGTTGAAGACTAAGATGTCATCATCTTGAACAAAAGGATGAAAAGTTGACTTTCTCTCTGATATTGAAATGTCAGGGCTAAGATTGATGATAAGTAGTGACCTGGTTCCCATAGGGAATAAGCATTTTACAGAAAGGCACTGACTCATTATTTCTACGAAAGGCATGGGTGTCATTTTATCACAACTAGATAATGGTGGCTAACAGCCTACTTGTATGTGGAAGCTAAGAAAGTTGATTACATACAAGTGGAGAGTAGAATGGTGGTTACCAGAGGCTGGGAAGGGAAGGAGGTAGGGTGCATAGTGAGAGGTTGGTTAACAGACACAAAATTACAGGTAGAGAGAAGGAATAAGCTCTAGTGTTGTACAGCACTGTAGAGTGACTGTAATTAATACAAATTTATTATATTCTTTCAATAAGCTAGAAGAGAGGATTTTGAATGTGCTCAATACAAATAAATGATAAATGTTTGAGGTGATGGAAAAAAAAAGGCATCACTGCCATGTCATGATGGCATACTCTAACTGTAGGAAAAGTACCTAAAGTAGCAAAATGCTATGTTTTGAATCTATAGAGACAGAAAATAGATTAGTGGTTGCCTAGGGTAGGCAAGGCAGGGGCAGAATGGGGGGTGACTGCTAATGGATAGGGGTTTCTTGGGGTTAATGAAATGTTCTAAAATTAGATAGCACTTTAAATGGGTGAATTTTACATTACGTGAAGTGTATCTCAATAAAGCTGTTAAAAATGCAAAAAAGAGAACAACACAGACACAGAGATATACTGCTTTTTTAGAAAAAACACAAATTAGAATTATGCATAATTTTATCAAGAATGTTTTGAATTCACAAGTGTACAATTTATATCAGTATAGCTCAACTGTTAAAAAACACTAAATGCTACCACAGTTTGTAAATTCTCATGGTGGTTACTGCAGTGCTCAGGCCACACTCTCTGGATCTGCTCGTTTTCTCCCCAGGCTCTCTGAAACCCAAGCAGTCGTGCTTTCATCCCCCAAACTGCAAGAAACTACTCTCATAAGAGTGTGCATATCACCAAATCCATCAAAATCATTAGTCTTTAGGGGCCAGCCCGGTGGCGCACTGCTACAGTGCGCCGCTTGGGAGCGCGATGGCGCTCCCACCGAGGGTTCGGATCCCACATACAGACCGGTTCCCGCTCACTGGCTGAGTGAGGTGCGGGCGCAACACCGAGGGTTGCGATCCCGTTGCCGGTCCCGTTCCAGTACGGGCGCGACACTGAGGGTTGCAATCCGTTGCCGGACACGAAAAAAGACAAAAAGGAAAAAAAAAATCATTAGTCTTTATATACTTGAAATTTTAACATCATTAGACATCTTTAATCCCTCCTTCCTTAAGGTTCTTTTTTTTCTTGGCTTCATGACATCAAATGACCTTGGTTTTCCTTCTACCTCACTGGCTTCCTCTTTTCGGGCTCCTTTGTCAACTCTTTCTTATCTATCTAACCTCTAAATGTTGATGCTCCTTGGGATTAATTCTCTATTTCGTCCTTCTGTATCAGATAAACTCAGACAATCCTGTGAGTTTTAATACCATTCATAGAAACATCAATATCCATCAGATTTACATCTCTAACCCAGGTATTTTTCCTAAACTCTAAATGTTTGTAGCCAATAGCTTATCTGATTTCTCTTAAGTTTATAACAAACATAACAAACATAACAAACTTAACACATTCAAAAGAAAGTCTTGATTCCCCTGCTATAGTTTAAATGTTTGTTTCCTCCAAAACTCATGATGAAATTTAATTGTTATGATGATGTTAGAAGGTGGGACCTTTAAGAGGTGTTTAGATCATGAGGCTTTCACCCTCATTAATAGCCTAATGTCATTATTTGGAAGTGGGCTCATTATTTCAGGAGTGGGTTCATCATAAAAAGGTGTCTAGCCTCCTTTTTAACTTTCACCTTTCCTTTGCCCTTCCACCTTCTGCCATGGGATGATGCACCAAAAAGACCCTCGCCAGATGCTGGTCCCTCGACCTTGGACTTCCCAGGCTCCGGAACTGTGAACCGGTAAATTTCTGTTCATTATAAATTACCCAGCTGTTCAGGGCGAAAATCTTGTAATGATTCTTGGATCCTCTCTTTTTCTCATACTTTGCATACCATTGACATGCAAATCCTGTTGATTCTATGTTAAAAATATACTCCAATATACCAATCCAACTACTTCTCACCAAATCCACCACTGCCACCGTGTAACGATTCTTTCCTGAACCTTCCAAAATGACCTGTAAATAGTCATCCCATTTCCAATCTTGCCTTAATCCAGTCCATCCTCTTCCTGCAGCCAGAGAAATCCTATTAAAACATGTGTCAGATCATGGCACACACAGCCTAATACTCTTCCAAGGCTTCCCTTACAACATACTTACAACACCATCTACGATCCTTTCCTTACTACCTTGGTGCTTTTCCCCAAGATGTTTGTGTGGCTTATTCTCTTTATTTCATTGCAATGATGTGCTTAGGTGAGACAGTGGAAACGGCTTAGTGTGTTTACAGCTGGAATTCAGGGTAGTCTCTTTCCAGGGCAATCATCAGAAGAAATGTGACCAACTCTTCCCAGTTTGTCTGGGATGGTTCTGGTTTTCACATTAAAAGCCCCACGCTCTGGGAACCCCCTCAGTCCTAGAGAAAGTAAGACAGTTGCTTACTTTACAGTGTGTTTACACCTGTAACTACCGAGTCCACTTTCTCATAGTGACTCACAAGTCACTTTTTCATACTAATCATGGGTTTAAATAGGCTTTTGTGCAATGTAACCACAATTTTACTGTAGATTACAAACAACCAACTATTCTAGATTGCAAAATACTAATTTTCAAACTAACAGAGAGATTACAATTTGTTTAGAAATTTATATGTCATCTGTATATAAATGCACAAAACTTGAAGGTTATTCTTTGGGTATATCCTAGAGGAACCACACTTTCTCACTAGGACTCACGAATAAGGAAAACACCCCTTTGAATGCTAAAATGAGAAAGCACTGTTCACTTTAGTGCAATATTTAATATAATTCTGTCAGGAGGAAACTAGATACAGACTATGTATGATAATATACTTTTCATAACTCTCCAAATGAAAACAAAATAAATTTGAAAATACAAAAATACATAGGAATAGGGCTATTATTATTATTTTTTTTTTTTTTTAAAAAGATAACTGGTAAGGGGATCTTAACCCTTGACTTGGTGTTGTCAGCACCACGCTCAGCCAGTGAGCGAACCGGCCATCCCTATATGGGATCCGAACCCGGGGCCTTGGTGTTATCAGCACCGCACTCTCCCGAGTGAGCCACGGGCCGGCCCCAGGCAAGATATGTTTACACAAAGACATGTACAAAAATGTCCGTAGCGGCTTTATTTTTAATAGCTAAAAATTGAAAATGTCGTTTATGTCTATGAAGAAATGAATGAATATACAAACTGTGGTAAATCCATACCATAGTAGTAATGGAAAACTACTCAGTAATGAATAGGAATGAGCTATTGACACATGCAACAACACAGATGAATCTTAAAACAGTGACAAAATCTAGATTAAAAAAAGAATACATACTGTTTTGTTTTGTTTTGTTTTGTTTTGTTTTGTTTTTTTAGGGCTATTATTTTAATTGTTTTCCACCCATAAGAAATTCCTTCTGTGTTAAGGAAAACCAAGAAAGGAAGGCGACAAATCCCTTAGAAGTTTTCAGTTAAAAGACAAAATTTTATGGTTTTATTTTTGGAAGTTAAACAACTGAACCGCAAAACACATCAATCCCCTATTTTCAGATTTGTAATACAAAATAAAAATAATGCAAATGAAGTAATAGATATTTGTTTCTAAGGAAATATTCCTAATAGTATTTGTATAAAATGCCTATTTATAAAATATTTACTTTATTACAATTACATGTGCAAAGACCATTGTTCATGGTAATGTGTCTTATATGCCACAGAAAATTATTTTAAAAATATAAAATGCTGTTATTTAAAAAGTTTATTAGAAGTAGCCTAATGCCTTCATAGCCACAATCCAACAGTATTTTAATAGGTAACATTCTGGTTTCTTTCTAAATATATATATTATTTTCTCTTTAACTATTTATTGTCTTACATTGTTAAAATTTTCTCATGTGCACTTTTGGGAGGGCACAATGAACACTTTTGGTTAAAAGTGCCACCTTAAAATATTTATTAAACAAATTGTGTATGGTTAATTCCTCCTTCCAAATAAATAAGGTGAAATAATTAAATGATTCCGATGACACAATCTGTGGTCTTTGCTGATTTTTGCCTTAGTGGCTTATCATCTTTAGCCAAAGAATAATTCTTTTGTTTTGAGCTCATCTTGTCCCTGATGGCCCAATTATCGCTTCTGGGTAATGACCCAGTCAGATCTTATTTAGAAAGAACCTTACTCCTAAACAGCACACAGTGATGCCTTTTTGACATCAAAGAAATCACAAAGGACATCTGCATTATTGTAGTAAAATGGGTCCAGTAAAATTAAGATCCAGCTGAGAAGAAAGCTTCCTGAAGGCATTTGGTGCCTCAGCATCACCGACTGGATCAAATATTTCATTAGAAATTGTAATTTGTTTCATTCTCCATTCTCTCGAATGTCATTCATAAAAAGTTATTAGATGGTCATGTTTGATCACAATATAAACTCTTGAATCTGCTCTGTTATTTAGCTAAATAACGGGGTTCTTTAAACAGTCCCCTTTAGATTTCTCTTCATCCCTTTGTCATTAGTGTGTACGTTTTTTCAACCTGTTCTGTTTTTCAGCTTTTAAAAAGCAAAGACCCAAACTGGCTATTGTGAAAATTGTTTTCCCAGTGCACTGGAGAGAAATGCTGTCAGTGTAGAATGCACAATGAAGGAAGTGCTTGACTGTCCTTATTGTGAGGAAGTCATAACTGAGAAAGGCAGTACACTAAAACAGGTAATTGTTCAATTTACGTTGGGATTTATTGTATTTTTCTTTTATTTAGACAACTGAAACAAAACCTCAAGACAAAGTTGAAAACAGGAAGCATCACCTGGTTACTGGGACAGCTGATGTACTCAGGTTGCAAGAAACACAGGAATGGTAAAGCAGGGAAGAAAACTAATGTTGGTGCGACAGGATGGAGAAATAAAACTGGTGGTGGGAGGGAGGGGGTGACACTCACAGGCTGGCCAAAATCCATATGCAGCTGTGAGGCCATGGGCTTCCAAAGGGGGACTGCACCATCAATCTTTTGATTCTTAATGTCACTTGTGTAGTTTCGTGTCTTCCTTGCTGTCATGGCAAGATCAGAATTTATATCCTTCCCCCATCTCCTAGCTTTTTGCATCACTGTTTCCAATCAAATGTCAGTTGACTCTTCTAAAGAAGTAATCAATTAATAACCAGATGTTATTGCTAAATTATAAATCTTTCTCTGGTAAAAGGCGATCATAACTATTTAACCCCAATAATTTTCTTCTGACTTTTTTTGTGTAGTAAAAGCTTGTCTTTCATCTCTAGATCATGAGCGAGGAAGTACAAAGTCTCCTAGTTCTTTTTACTGAAATATAACTAATTACCCTGAAAGGACAAAACAAATCATAATTATGAGCAAGGTGAAGACATTTTCCTCCAACTCTGATCAAATTCATTTCTCTTCCTCGTATAACCTCATAACTCCAACTCAAGGTGTATATTTCCAAAGAAGGTCATGTTTTAAAATATGACTTTGAGCCCATAGATTTTACACAACTGCCCCATTCTGAGCAAGCACACTACGTAAATCCAGACATTATTGCTGTTGTCATTAAATCATGTTGGGGGCTTAAGGCAACATTTCTCAAACTGCTGTCTAACATCATTCGGGAACTCGTTAGACATGCAAATCCTTGATCCTACCCAAGATATTCTAAATCAGAAGCTCCAGGGGTAAGGCCCAGAAATCTGTGTTTTAACATGCCTTCTAGCCAATTTGGATGCACACAAACATTTTGACAATAACTATCTTAAGAAGTAACACTTAAAATATTTGTTTCAAGTAACTTGCATCATGGCTAAGAGTTGTAGAATTAGCAAAGATCGCCCAAATGAGAACAAATAGATGATATTTTCTTTCTATAGTAAGAGAGTCAGCTACCATCAATTGTACTTGGCAGAAGCTCAAGACAAGCAGGGCAGTGGAAGAGCTCAACAGTTAAAAAAAGGGCAGGGGAGCTTCAGGTATTTCAGATATGCTTACTGATTGGAGGTTGTTGGCATGGGAAAGTTGGAGGTAGGCTAACTAATAGTGGGAAATCTTATGTCATTAATTTCAGGAACATATTTGGCTTTATCCACTTGATTCTGAGTTTTTGAAGCAGGGTCAAAAAATGGAGAAGCTGGCAATTACTGTACAAGTCCTGTCTATTCTGAGCCAACTGCAGCAGAAGTGTGGTTGAATTACTAGATAGGATGGAACAGAGGGTTGTGGGTCAGAGTCCTGTTTTTACATATGGTCTGGCCATTGCCAATGGGATATTCAGTCTTATTGCCTCCCTTTTGGTCAGCATATCACTTGAAAGAGGTTGAACAATTCAGGGAAGGCTGAAGATCCAGATCTTCGTTGCTCAAGCATTGTCCGGTTGTCTCCATAGTCTACTGTATCATGAGGTTTTCTTGATCTTTTTGCTGTTGCATCATCAGAGCAAGCATCTGACAAGAAAGGGACTTCTCAGAATCACTTTAGACTCTGGATAGAATGTAACAAACCAGCATCACCACCACTATGACAAAAACAAGAACAATTAAAAGTCCCTGTAAGGTCTTTGGAAAAAGGAACCCTAATTGCTCAACTCAGGCTAAAAGAATCAGTCCCACAGGCCATGAGGATCAACCTCAAGAGCCGAGTAGCCTTGACCTTAAGAAGATATATGAATAGGCTTTTCTGTCTTGCCTGTTTCATTGATCCAAGTACAGCATGAAATATCAGCAATGGCACACACACACCAAAATGACCAGCCAACAACGCACCTAGAGCAATGTACCTGTGCGTCACTACTCCTGCCCACATGGCTGGTCTGTGTTTCATCCAGGGCATAAATAACATCTGTCAGACTTAGTGATAAGCTTCTTACGGTCTTTCTATTGGTATAATTGCTGCCGTCGGGAACATTGCTCTCATTGCTTGCATAAACAGCGAGTCAGTAATTCTCCCAGGTGCACTGCTTAGTAATCAAAGGTGATCCCCTTTTGGAGCTAACGTCTGAGTCAGAATTCCCAGAATGGTGATTTATAAAATTAGGCTCTCTGTGTACAGACAAGTGTCAGAATACTGCTGATTTCCTAAGGTACATTAGGTGTTAGTATGAGACAGTGGAACATTCAGGGACTAATATGGAAAAGGGGTACATGAAGATCTAGGAGGAAAAATTAGGGGGGGAAAAGGGAGTTGTTCATGACAGAGGGTAAGAACCAAAGCCTTACATTAGCTGCATTACCTATTGGGATCTCTATTAATCTTTCACAGATGGCAAGTATTTAGACCATTGTCCTTCAAAGGTTATTGAAATCAAATTTAGATTCACCTAGGACCTAATCAATAGATTATATTAATTTCTTCTTTTTTCTGAAAGAGAGGGACACTGCAAAGTTACAGTTTGAATTGCTTGAGGTCATTTTGCTTAAAGTCATTCTCCACGCAGTTTCAAGCAGAAACACCATCAGCCGTTGTTCCCTATGGTTTCATTGGATGAGACCAGAATTTTCAGAGTTTTATCATGGGGATCCAGTGATGGGTGGCACATGCCGCAGTTGGTAAGACTGAAGGCAGTGGCTACAGTTGTGAAAATCTAAGAGCACCATTAGAATGAGTATGTTCTGACATAACAATTATAAGAAAAAGGAAAGAAAAGAGAAAAATGGTAATCAGAGCAGACAACAATCAGGAAAAATGATAAGAGAAATTATTTTAAGCAAGCAGATAAAAACAAAACAGGAATTAGACAGCCAGCTTGGTCTGACGTCTTTGGAAGAAGCTGTCTATTTTCCAAGGTCACCTGCTTGTTCCAAACGTCTTAAGTCAGCTGTTCACATCTGAAGATCACTTGCTTCTGGATTTCTGATTATCCTAGTTTGACTTCCCCTATTAGAGTGGTCTTCTAATTGTGTGGAATTCTGGGTTGCTTCTTCAGTTGTGAAACATGAACCCAGGGATTGACCTTCTAGAGTTTCACTGCTGTATTTGTTATTAGCAGTGCCTAATAAGATTACTTCTTATTATGTTCAAGCACAGTTTTTCCCTGATGTCTCCTCCTATAAACAAAAATCTCCTGGTTGAAGATCATGATGAGTCTAAAAATCACAAAGGTGTGGTGGTAAGGCAGGCTTAACCTGTTGATAAAAAGATTGGTGTCTGAGTCCCTTGACATAGTTTTCCATGTCTGTGTGCAGAAGAGTCCAGTATCAGAAGTGAAGTCCCTAAACGCATGTGGCTTTCAGTTACCAGTTTATAGGAAGATATCTGATGTGCCATATGGTTCATAAAGGAATGAACCATGTGACCATAAGGGGTAGGGGGAGTACCTTTGGCCAAAGGAGGTCAGGGGTTTCTAAAAGTTTTGCTAGGTGTACCTTATAGATGTCATTGGTTCTTCCCACTTTTTCAAAAGATTGTGAGTTGTAAGGGCAGTGTAGTTTTAAAGGGGTAACACCTTACAGAGTTCTTTCATAATGTTTCCCATACATTTGTGCCTCAGTCATTTGATAAAAAAAAAACCCAGGTTGGAAACACAAAATGAACTACAGATGTAGAAATTGTATCTTTTGAGCAAAGAATGGGTTTAGCCCATTCTGAAAATAGACTTACAATAAAAAATATATATATTTAAATCCCATGGAGGCTGAAAGCTGGATAAAATCCATCTGCAGTGGTCAAATGGCCCTTAGAGCTTTGGTTCATGTCCATGCCCTATCTTTAAAGTTTTTCTAGTATTATATTATTGACATGAGGCAGGACCTGAAAATAACCTGTCCTGTCTCTTTGAAGTTTCCCAGCCAATGCTGATTTACGATAATAAGTAACTTGTCTATAACATGATAAGTGGTTTTATGGAGACATTTAGATAATATCCATTTGAAATCATCCCATGACAACAAGCAGCTACCTTGTAATCAGCAGAGATTATCTGAGTGACAGGTACAACCAGATTTTTTCCATTGTTCCTTTCCAAAATAAGGAGCTATATATTGATATTGCATAACAGCTTCTTTGAACCCCTCCAAACACTTACCCTATAAGGGTTTAGATAGGATCACGACCTTGATTAACAGAGATTGTTTGGCATAATCATCAGCTAGAGACTTTCCTTTACCTTCCATATTTTCTCCTTTATAGCAAGAAGCTCTCTAGAAAGTAGGAGTGCATTTAAAAGTTCCTCAACTTGTCCATTTTGGTGGGTGTTCCAGTGGAGGTGAGGAGCCTCCTTTATTTCTAATATGTTCCTAACTCATGTATTACTCCAAAGTGAACTTGCTATCTGTATAAATGTTTGCCCTCTGTACTTTGGCTAGTTTACAAGCTTTAGAAAATGCAGTCAGTTCTGTAATCTGGGCTGATTTTACTCCAAATAGAGAATGATAAGTGTAGTTCAAAAAGTTCATAGAAAGATTCATATTATCTTTTAACTCTGTCCATGAACTTTTGAAGTACGCTGTACATTTTAAAGAAGACATTAATTTAGAGAGACCATATCCTGCTTGATAACCTCCAGTTTTAGCTTTAAGGTATGATCCATCAACAAATAATATTAGATCACAATTCTCAGTGAGAGTCTGTAATAAATCTGAGCGAGGTACATAAAGTTCCCCATCTAAGGTAATACAGCTGTGAGGTTCCCTTTCTCTGGTAGGAGGTGGAGAGAAGAGAGTGGCAGGATTTAGGGTGTTGCATCGGCGAACAGTAATGTGAGAGCAAGTGTAGCAGATCTCAAGAAGTTCTTTGGCTGGTTGGAAGGTGCGTGTTCTCAATCAACGGCGATGCTGTATCATGAGAGGAATTTTGAGGTCAAATGGGTTACCTAGAAGGAGTTTGGCAAAAGCATCAAGAAGCTTTGAAGTAGCAGTTATTGCTCCAAGGGAAGGGTGATAAGTTTTTACAACTAAGTCAACGGTGAAGCTATCGCAAGAGATGGATTTTTGAAGTTTCCCACGATGTTGAGTTAAGATGCCAAGGATTTGTTCAGATTACACATGTGCAAATAGACAAGAGGGCTTGATGTAGGTAGAAAAGGCCTGTTCATATTTGGGCTCCCAGAGGACAAAATCTCTTATTGACAACTTAATCAATTCATATAAAGAGATGTTGCAATCTCAGAAAATTGTGACACCCATTGCCTGCATTACCCAGATAAGCCCAGAAATCCTCCCAATTGTCATTTTATGAGGAGTCTACAGTAAATATGGATATTCTTTAGTTTATTTGGAGAGTGTTTCTCCCTCCTTAGGTAGGTCATAACATAAATCATGGACTGTGATTTGGCAAATTGGTAATTTATCTTTTGAAACTTTTTGTTCCTTTTCTGCTAAGGCTGAGAGCAAGTAAATGGAATTTTTTTTATAGGCCTCCTTGTTCTCTGAACACATTATTTGTTCTTTGAACAAATTGTCTACATATTATTTCAGAATGGAGTCACACAGGAAATTCTTTTAAGTCTTCAATAAGGACCTGGGAGAAATTGGTGGGGCTTCAGTGAACCCCTGGAGCATAACTTTCCATATATATAATCATTTTCCACAGGTTAAGGGAAAAGGTACTGACTGTCCTGGGATAGCAGCACACTGAAAAGGGCAGAGAAAACATCCATTATGGTAAAACAGGTGGCATCAGGAAAATTCATGCCAGGATGTTATGTGGGTTAGGTACTGCTAATAAGACTGAAATAATTTTGTTAAGTATACTGAGACATTGAGTACATTGATATCCTCATCTATTTGTTTTTTTAACGACAGGAGTGTCTTAAGGGCTAAAGTATGGGATGGCCTTTGGATAAAAGGCCTTCAATTATAGGTTTAAGTTTTTCCTTTGCTCTGGCTTCAAGAGATATTGGGGAAGTTTGCATAACGGTTTGGTAAGACCTAGCGGAACATTAATAGGTTCTGCTACAATTATTTTTGCTATGTCAATGGAATTTTTAGTTCACAGAGTGAAATAAAGTTGACTAAGTTCACTGAAGCCTTCTCCTATTTTTCCCAGGTCTTCATTCAAGACTCAAAAGATCTCAATTTCCTGTGTGACTCAGTTCTGAAACAATATGTAGATGATCTGTTCGAAGAACAAATACTTTGTGCAGAGAGCAAAGAAGACTATAAAAGAGTCCATTTATTTGCTCTCAGCCTTAGCAGAAAAGGGACATCAAGTTTCAAAAGATAAATTACCCATTTTCCAAAACACAAGTGTCATGTATGGTGTCAAGTTCTTTAAGTGGGGTATACTTCAAATATAATGACGTGAGGGTATATCCCAAGAAGACACAACTTGATTCTGAATATTGGAGTCCTCTGGAACTTCAAGAAATAGTTCCTCTGATGTGCATTAACATTAAGATTTCATTTGCAAAGGAAATCTCTGCCTATTAAATTTTCAGGGGTGGTATCACAAAGCAGGAAGTTGTGTTGTTCAATCAGAGGTCCAAGGGGTTAGATCTAAGATCTAGGAGATAAAGAAAATCTGTGATTTATTGTAAATACCGAGCACCCGTGTGCTATATTTACTCCAAAAAAGAATCTAAGCCAGGGAGGCCATATCCAATGTAGAAAGAGCAGCACCCATGTCTACCAGGAGTGATAGGGTTGGCTATCTGAGGACAGGCAGGATCCTGGGTGCTGCTTCTTTCCTTAGAGTACCCTCTTTGATTTGATTTGAGAGACTTTTCTTTGTCTTGGTTTATCCTTTGTAAGAGGGGATGGTCTTCTGTTTAAAATATGTCTTCTGGACAGAACTAAGGTTACAAGAGGTGGGAAAGGGGGAGGGAGAAGGGGGTTCTTCTGTTTAAAATATCTACAAATGTCCTTGTCAACAGGTGATCTGTTGGGAAATGTGCCACCAGCTGTTTGACCTGTAGAGGGCCATAAGTCTGAGTGCTGCCTAATTATTGTTCAAGAACAATTTCAAAATGTTCTACAACTCTTGTAGCTCAGGTAAAGGGGATATTTTCCATTCTTATTTTATCATTTCTCTAGTTGCATCATTGAATTAAGGTTCAATGGATTTTTATTGAAACTATTTCAATTATGGCTCTTAGGAGATGTTTTCCTACCTTTGGCACCTTTTATAACCTTAGGTTTATTGTAGGAAAAAAAACACAATATTTCTGGGTCAGTTTTGACATCGTTTGCCATCCAAGATTTAGCAACTGAGGCTCTGATCAATATCAGTACAAATTGATATAGGTCAGGCAACCCTGGGTCATATGCAACCCCAAAATTCTAAATGCTTTTATAAATAGTTGCTGGTCTTTCTTGATTTTAGGGAAATCTTTAATTATAGCTTTTGATTTAGTCTGGGCTGGGCTTAAGGTTTAAAGTCTACTGTTACCTGTAGGCTTATTTCATGGGAGAGGTGGATCTTTGGAGGCTGCTGGTGTTCTTGGGTCCCAGGAGAGTCACTGGGAAAAGGTAAAGGGTCTGGACAGAAGGGGAAGGAGTCAGTGGAGGTGTAGAAGGAGAGAAATTGGAAGGACAAAGAGGAGGATGAGGCCAGATACAGGGAGTCAAATGGAGGACAAGGGGTGCAAAGACTTATTAGGAAACTGAGTCTAGTTTGTATTGCTGGGCTTGTCTCACTGCTCATTAGACTTGGCAAAAGAAACTTTTAGTGAAGCGATTTTTGAATCAGAATTCTGTTTGACGGTCTCATTATACCAATAAAAATGCTGCTCATATTTCATTTATTTTCTAAAGTGCTTCTCAAATGAACAATTTTATTTTAGTCAAATATTCCTCAGAGTGAGCACTGAAGGTCCAAATCATAACATGGGAGAAGTTATGCCGTTTCGAGGGCTAGGCACGAGGAGTAGGATTGTAATAAGAACACGTACAGGAAGCAGGAGTTTCTGCTGGGGCGTGAGAGGATTGAGATTTAGATGACCTCATACGCAACAGCTGGCCAAAGTGATGCTCATGCGCTGTGTGGGTCAACCTAACGGTTGGCCTCTTCTGAACACAGACTAGACTCCCCAACAGGCAGAAAACCAGAGAGATCCCTCTCCCTGTGTCAAAGTCAAGCTGTCAAGACCAAAAGTCTAGATGGGAAGAGGGTTTTATATTGTTTTATCAGTGCCCTACAGCAAAGTTTGTCCAGATGGATGCCAGTCAGGCAAGAACCACAAACTCACCTGTCCGTGTGAGTCACTTACACAACAGGGATATAGGCATGCCTGTGTTCTAGTCTGTGACTCTACTTATGACAAACAACAATCTTAGATAGCACAGCACAAAACAGAAACACAAAAGGGAACAGAACGTGATGAAAAGGAATGGCCTGACTCCACCAAGAATGCCAACAAAAGGGAAGTGGTAACAAAACCTAGACGCTAAACTTAAACAGCTGCAGAACTCAACACAGAGCAAGTGGTGTTCAGGCCTAGTGCTGATTGATCACGTCATAGCAGACCCCAGCCTCCACCGTCAGCAAGACACAGGGCTCTCCATGCATACTTGAGCTGGTCAAAGGCTGGGATTCCTGACGATGGGCAGTTCAGGTCATATCTTGGTAGAACCTCCAAGAAAACTGTGGAATAAGGAAAGATGGCCCTAGGTGGGATAAACAGGGGCTATTTATCCAGAGCTTTCTATAGCGGTGAAATCAGCCACTGTCATTTTCATTTTGGACAGAGACTCAAAGCAGGAAGAAAAGTGGGAAAGCTTTAAAGTTAAAAAAAAAGGGAAGGAAGGATTCAGGTATGATCTGGTTGGAGGCTGTTGGGTTGGGGAAGCTGGAGGTGGACTAACTAGAAGCAGGACATCTTACAGGATTGGTTTCAGGAACATATTTGGCCTTCCCTGACTGGTTCTGATTGGGAAAACAATAGAGAAGTTGGTAGTCTTTAACCAAGTTCCTCCTGACCATTCTGGTCTGATTGCTACGAAGGTTGTGGCTTCGCTTCGTGGGCTGGTTGCTGCCCATGGTTGTGGGTCAGAGTTCCATTGTCAAACATGATCTGGTTTATAATTAAATTTGTATCTTTCCTTTCTTTTTTTTTCTTTTTTTTTTTTTTGGAGATAGCAGGGGAAATGAAAGCAGGAAGAAGGAATAATGAAGGGTAACTTCGTGGGCTGGTTGCTGCCCATGGTTGTGGGTCAGAGTTCCATTGTCAAACATGATCTGGTTTATAATTAAATTTGTATCTTTCCTTTCTTTTCTTTTCTTTTTTTTTTTTTTCTTTTTTTTTTTTGGAGATAGCAGGGGAAATGAAAGCAGGAAGAAGGAATAATGAAGGGTAACTGTTACCTGGTAATAGACTATTAGTAGATTATATGTCTTTCTCCTATAGGACTGGTTAGCCATTGACTAAAGAGTGAGGAAAAATAATTAGAGCAATAATTCTAAAATTAAACCCTAGGAACTCCAGGTTAACTGATATTTTATCCCTTTGTGTTATGGACCCACATTCTGTCATATATCAGAGACTCTTTGGAACATATACATACGAAGGAGTTGAGAATATATAGCAAAGGTCCCTGCTCTCTACTCTTCTCACTCTGTCCTTGTGCAGGGGACCTTGCACCCAACTCCTTTATTCCGCTCAAGTGTGTGTACACAAGTACTTGGGCCCCTTCACATTCTGGACCCAGCTCTATACCTGTACATCTTAATTACTTGGATCTATGCTATCTCATGTCCCACCCACTGGAGTCAACTTATATCTTGAAGCACCTAAAATTCTTTCCCAAATACTTTAAGTGTGTCTTTAGGGCCTGAGCAGATTTTGTTCCCAGGTGAGTCCTCCCAAGGGCGGACAGGGCTGCAGGTGTGAAGGGCCACCAAAGGGGTCATTGCATTTGGTATAAACAAGGCTTGGAGGTGCAGGTTAAGGTGTCCTTCCGTGTGCACACAAGGGTCTTTCAGTATTTCAATGTGAATATGTCTTTGAATATGTCTTGGTTTTGCGCCTTATGTATTCAAACTACTGAGTTCAGATACTGATGACGTCCCTTTTTCTGTTTTATGTCTCATTACTCATGCTGTGGGCCAAGGATCAGCAGTATCACCTGGAGCTTGTTAGAAATGCAGACGCTCATTTCCCACCCCAGACCTATTTAATCAACAATTATTTTAACAAGACCCACCACCAAGGTGATTCATACGCTCATGAACATTTAAGAAACGCTCCTGTTGTACCTCAGCTTTCTTCTTTTGTATATTCACTTATAATTGTTGCCTCATTTTATGCCCAGGGGAGCAGGATCTACGCCAGCTTACTTCAGTGCTTAGGGCCTTCTGAATCATAGCATACATTCTATAATGTTAAATCAATTAATTAACGAATTAATGAAGAACTAGACCATGACTGAGTTCTAGGTTTATATAAAGTCAATATTCTTACACTGATTTTTGACACCGCTCTGTCAAGGAATATAAAATTATCCACCTAAGTGTCACAATGCAATCACAGCATTGTAACTAGACTAAGAAGCTGGCTTTGACTACCCCAAGACCCTCTGAATAGTTTTCTCTACAGGATTTAGTGAAATGAGACAATCTTTAGGTTTTTCTCATATGACTCAAAATATGCCTATGAACATTTCATGATATGAAAGCCGTTATCGTAACTGCTTTCTACTCTAAGAACTTCAGTGTGATACTGATATATGAGCAAAACTCACCTGGAAATAGTAATAGTGTCTAAGCTTTTTTCCTTTTAACATCACCAGTTTTATATTCTTTTCTTGTACTAAAAGGGCAATGTAATTTTTTTCAATATAATAGTGTTTTTTCTCCTTGAGTCTCATGTAGAATTCTAGGTGATAATATAATTTGTTGTTCCACGCTGGTGTTACTTTATAACCAGCTTATTATAAATAATTATGTGCTCCTCAACTCTCCAGTTAGAATCTAGGAGAAGATGCTAATGTCTTTAAGTCCCAAAGTTGCATTTGAAACATCAGACATGTTCAGGCATGCGTGAATCCTTTATTTAAAAAAAAAAAAAAATTGGTACTCACAGCAAAATACTGGTTTGGAAAAATAAGTTAACAAACTGAAGTATGTCTCAGTTTTAGCATATTTCATTAATCCACCAATTAATTCACTAATTCATTCCATGAGTATTAGCCAAAATGCTTCTATTTACAAAACACTGCACTAGTCAGTATGAAAAATGCTAGCAAAACAAGGTGTTCTCCAATCTCAGTGGATCTCCAACATTTTACTGACAATTTCCAGGATGATTATAATTTCATTTTTCCATATGTCGAAGAATTTCTAAAAATAATTAAATATATGGTGTGGGTTACCATTTTAATTCTTTACTCCATCATTCCTTGATCATTCATCCATTCCTTCACTCAACAAATATTAATTGCTGAAACACGACAAATACTAATGCACTGGGTACACGGCAGTGAATGAGACCAGCACTACTGCTAACCTCATGGAACTTACAGTCTGGTGGGTAAAGACAGAACATAAACAAATAACAACTGTATATAAGATCATTGCAGAGAGAAATAAATTCTATGAAAAAATGTCAAGACAATAGGAATAAAAATGACAAGGGAGTATGGGCTCTTTCAGGCAGAACAGTCAAGCTTTATTAGATAAAGTAAAATTTTAAGCAGAGAAATAAGTAATAACCAGAAACCAGGCATATGTTAGGGAGAAAAGTGAGCCAAGCTAAGTAAGCAGCAAATATAAGGACATTAGTGTGAAAACATGAACAGTACAAAAATACTCAAATCTGCATACTCAGGTGAACAAGTTTCGCTATGAAATATACTATGGTCTTTAAGGAAGTTGCTCTTCAAAAGTCATTTAAAATTTCTAAAACATAAATAACTACGCTATCTGTATTATGAAGCTCATATGATTTATTGCCCAACTAGATACATGGAGTTCAAAAAAAGACAAAATTATAACCAAAACAGAAGAAAAGGAAAATTTCTGCACACACCAACCATCACATTTGCCAACCTACTTGCATCTGTATCTGTACACTCTGCTTTCTCAGCTGTTATTGTGAATGGACTGTCTCTGCTCCCAATGCAGATTACTCCACTTACAGACTAATTAGATCTATAACCTCTTGCTCATTCAAGGATTTAGCTCCAGCAACTCTACTTTACTCTCATATATCATCAGTTTTCCACTTGCTCCTAGATTATTCCCATCTGCATATAAAAATGCTGCTATATCTTCCATTAAAAAAAATCATAAAGGGCCGACCCTGTGGCTCACTCAGGAGAGTGTGGCACTGGTAGCGCTGAGGCCACAGGTTCTGATCCTATATAGGGATGGCCGGTGCGCTCACTGGCTGAGCGTGGTGCGGGTGACACCACGCCAAGGATTGCGATCCCCTTACCAGTCACCAAAAAAAAAAAAAAAAAATCATAAAAATCTCTTGACTGCTGTCTTCTTTGAGTCATCTTGTATTTTTGTTTCCTTTTATGGAAAAACATGTCAAGAAATTTTTTGTGTGTTCACCATCTCCAATTCTTCTCTCTCTATTTTTATCTTGAACCCACTCAAATCAGGCTTTACATTCACATCACTTCACCAAGATGCCTCTTGTCAAGAATGTGAATACTTTCCCTTGCTTGATTAGTGGGTAGCATTTGACATGTAGATCACTCCCCCGTCCTTAGAAGACATATTTTGCTTGGCCTCCAAAACAGCGCTCACTCCTGATTCACTTCTAAACAGCATCCCAGTGTTCTTTGCTGGTTCCTACATTTTTTGGCAACCCCTAAATTTTGAAGTATGCTTACGTTAATTTTTCTCATCTCACTACACTCACTCCTGAGATGAATTCATCAAGGCTTATGACTTTAAATTTTGTCTACCTCCTAGCAACTCCCAACTTGTATCTTCAGCCCACCAAACTCTATACTGATACGAGTGTATGATAAATTCAACTGCATTTGAATCTCATGGGTGTCTCTATCTCAACATATTCAAGTTGACACCTTGCTTCTTCCCAATTTAAACCTACTCCTCTGCAGTCCTCTCCATTTCAGTATAAATAGCAACTGCATCCCTGTAATTTAAAATATGATTCTGAAAGGATGCATGCTGAGTGGTAATAATATATAGGCTGAAACTGCCATGGGGCTTTATGTTTATTTGATTTTGATTTTTGTAACTTATTGATTGAATTATTTTATTAGTTCTTTCAGTTTAGTTTTTTTTCCCCCTTTATTTTTTTTTATTTTTTATTTTTTTGGTAGCTGGCTGGTACAAGGATCCAAACCATTGACCTTGGTGTTACCCACATCATGCTCTAACCGAGAGAGATAACCAGCCAGACCTAGTTCTTACAGTTTTTCAGTTGATTCTCTTGGATTTTTCAGAGTTGTCATCACATAATACACATGCTTATTTTATTCTTCCTTTCTAATATCAAAAACATTTTTTGTGTTTTTTTTGCTTTCCAAATTATTAGAATATAACTTCCAGAACAATGTTTTTTTTTGTTTGTTTGTTTGGGGTTTTTTTTGTCTTTTGTCTTTTGTCTTTTTTCCGTGTCCGGCAATGGATCGCAACCCTCAG
>NW_007726366.1:652367-656967 GCF_000696425.1 Galeopterus variegatus
AATACACATGCTTATTTTATTCTTCCTTTCTAATATCAAAAACATTTTTTGTGTTTTTTTTTTTGCTTTCCAAGTTATTAGAATATAACTTCCAGAACAATGTTAAATGATAGCATCCTTGTTGGCTTTCTTACTTTTAAAGGGAATACTCTGGTATTTCACTTTTAAGTATAGTGCTGACTGTTAATTTAAGGTAAATAATCTTCATAATATTGAGGAAGTATTCCATTCTTACTTTTCTAAGAATTTTATTAGGAACAGCTGAATTTTATTAAAGAGCATTCTTTCAATAGACATCTTTTTTTTTTATTTTAACTTATTAATGGGTTAAATTTTAATAATTGAATTAAGTCTTTCTTTGTCACATGCATATCGACATACCAAAATAGATCTCACTTAGGACTTTTCATGCATGTCAGTTTATTGGTCTATGAACCTTTTGATATGTCTTTTTCCGGTCTGAGTAGAGTTACGTTAACTTCACAGATTGAATTCTGAATTATGCCATCATTTTCTGCACAGAAGAATTAAGCTTTTTGAATGTGTGTGTGGAGGGGGGAGGGAATAAATCTCACTATAAAATCACATGGGCTACAACATTTTGGGGGAGCTGTGTATTGCTAACTTTTCCACTTCTTGTTGAGACAGTTTGGTTCACCTTATATTTTCCTTAAATTTATTATTTTATCAGAACTGTTAAGTTTATTAATATATCTTCTCACAAATATTTTGATGTATTACCAACACGTGGCTCTGTCTTCTCTCCACTTTAATATATTTCTGTTTTCTCACTTTTTTCTCCCTGAGTAAAACTTCCATGAGGTTGAATATTTTTTTTTAACTTTCAATTATTTATCAATTACTTTTTTTGTTTCCTAAATCATTAATTGCTGTTTTCAGCTCTACTACTTTATTCTTCATGTTTGCAAGGTCCTAATTTTTAAATTTTTTTCCTGCTTCTTGGATTTGAATGTTTTATTTTCTCCTGTAAAGTAAAAGGATCACAGAGTATGGATTTTTCATTGAGTACAGCTTAGAAGTGTCGATTTCTTTTATTAAAGTGTACAATTATAGTTTTGATGTCATTTTGTTTAAAGAATTATTCTGTAGGGTAATTTTTATTTTTAAATGGCTGTTTTTTGTTGTTGTGTTTATTCTTTTCATTTTTGATTTTCAAAAGTAGATCACACAATTATATGCTGTAATAATTGTAAATCTATATCTATCTGTCTATCTATTCACCTACAATCATTAACCTGGGAGTAATTAGAAAAACCATTGAAGAAATTAAGCTGTGGACAGAACTGATCACATTTTCATTATAGAAAGTTTTTCTTTTTTCTTTCTTTCTTTGTTTAAACATGCACTTGTACATATTTGTGGGTGCAGTGTGTTGTTTCAATACATACATGTACTGAACAATGATTCACTTGGGGTAGACAGCGTAGTTTTGCACCCATTAGTCCTCCCATCTCCCTATCCCTCCATCCTCCCATCTCCCCCTCTGGTAGCCATTCTAATTTCCATGTGTAGAAGGTAGTTCGGAAGGGGCAGAAAGACTTGTTAAGAATGTGTGGAGTAATCCAGGCAAGAGACCATGGTAGTCTGGAATAAGGATCAGTGGATCTGGAGAAATGTGGATGCATTTATGAGATAATTTATAAATAGTATCAGCAGAATTCATGATTGAATGTGGCTGATGAAGGAGGAATAACAAGGGATGACACTGGAGATTCTGGCTTCAGCAACAAGTGATTGATGTCATTCACTGACGTAAGAGAAAAGGAGGAGGCGCAAAGGCGGAGGAAAGAAGTCATCGAGGCAGGCAGGGTTTCTGGTACCTGCAAGTGTCTAAGTCGAGATGTTAGGTAGGAACTAGAAAACACAGGTTTGAATAAAGAAAGCGGATATGTATAGACAAGACATGGAGCTCTGGGGGTGGTCATTGTATACCTAACAATAGAAGTCAATGAATGACTGAGATGACCCAGAATAATTTGTAGGCTGAAAAAATAGCCTATATTACAACCTTGAATTCTGGGAAATATCTCTTTTTCTTCTCACTTTCTCCTTTTTTTAAGGTAAACACTTAAAAACATAAATACATATATATAATATCATATGTAATTTTGCTCACTATGTTTTTAAATGGGGTGATTTTATGCAAGCTTCTCTTTACTCTAAGTTTTTTCTTACTCTGTATCTTGTAATAATCCTTCAAAATCAGCTGGCCTGACTGTGTTTTATTCTTTTTAATGTCTGTAGTATATTCCATGGGGCAGAGAACAATAAATTATTGAACCATTTCCTTAGTTTAGCATTTTTTTAAAAAATTCCACTTTGTACCAGGACAATCGATACTGCAGTACAGGTCTCTGAAAATAAGTTCTTGCATATTAATAGCTGGGTATGGCATGCTAGCAGTATGACATGGTGGAAACTTAATTCCAGCCTTTTCTGTCAGCTCTACGTTAGCTTAAAAAAAAAAAAAAAAACAATTTCTTCCCAGGTGTGATCAGAGTGCTAGGAGCCAAGCTTTGTACTTGTGCCTCTAGGACGTGGCGAGTGGGTGGCGTGATCCCTTTACTCTGCATTTACAGTAAGGAAGAATTAGGCCGTATTCTGGCTTGACTGAAAGTCTGAGTTCAAATGTTCAGGTTGACCAGGATTGATTGCCTTATGTACTTGGCTGTGACGAGCTTCCACAGGCTTTTCAGGAAATTACCTTCTTTTCTGGGAGGCCAGCCTACAGGGGATCAGTCTCAGACAGGATAACCCGTAACATCTTTGACGAGTTTTCTTTTAATTTCCAGTCTCTCTCTCTCACTCTTTCTGTCCCCCTCTCCCTTTCTCTCTAAACCAATTTGAAAACTCATACTTTGGTGGTAGTTAAAATGATTCAACCATTTTGGGAAATAGTTTGTTAATTTCTTAAAAAGTTAAACATACACTTACCACACAGCTTGGGGATTCCACTCCTAGTTATCTATCCAAGAGAAATTAAAATATATGCCCACAAAAAGTTCAAAGAGCATTAAGCACAGTATCCCCAAACTAGAATCAACCCAAATGCCCATCAGGTAATGAGTGATAAACAAAATAGGGTATATCTATACATTAGAAAACTACTCAGCAACAAAAATAAATGAACTATTGAGAAAAGTCAGACATAAACACTATTATTATTATATTGTTTCTATTGCATGAAATTACAGAAAAAGAAAAATGAGAGAGATTGAAAGCAGATCATGACTGAGCAGATGCTCAGGACTGGAGCAGGGATTGACTATGAATAGAACAAAGGAACATTGAGGAATTATATGAGTTTCCTGTGGCTGCTATAGCAAATTACCACAAACTCACTGGCTTAAACAAACACAGGAATGTCCTTAAAGTTCTAAAGATCAGAAATCTGAAACAAGTCTTACGAAGCTAAAATCAAGCAGGGCCATGCTCCTTTGGAGGATCTAAAGCTAATCTGTTTTCTTGCCTTTGCCTTTTCCAGTGCCTAGAGCTGCGTTCCTTGTATTCCTTGGCTTATGGCCCCTTCCACCATCTTCAAAACTAGTGACACAAAATTTCTCAGAGGACCATGCTTTTCTCTGCTTCTCTTACATGGTCTTCATCTCTTCTGTCTATAAAATCCCCCTATGCTTCCTCTCGTAAGGATATGTGTAATTGCATTTGTATAGCAGTTGCTGTAACAAACCAAGCTGCAAATTTAGTGGCTAGCACACAGACAGTTTTTCTTCTTATGTAGCAGACTACTAATGCATTTCTGCTTGATGGTATTCACTTTAATTCAAGAACTCCTTTTATCTTGGAAAAGAGGCCTCATAATTGTCAGCATCAGTTGGCCCCAAAGTAGCAGAACTCACTTTTGTTCCCATTCCAGTGCTAAGAGCTAGTCACTGCCCATTTCTAAATGCAGAGGGTGCTGGGAATTGTCGCCCTTGGATAGAAAGCTGCTCCCGAGGATATCTCTACACTGTGGAGTACAACAGTACCAGTGTCAAATCTAAAACAAATGAAAACCAATAAAGAAGAAGCCAAAGTCAGAGTCCCTTAAGAGGAAATACAAGTATATAATTTTTGCAACAACATATCAATTAGTCCATAAAAGCTCTTGGATCTGTTAGTCACATTCCATATGATTCCATGTTATTCACTCTGTTGCATTCTGTAAATATATTGACCTATGGCCAAGACAGATGGAGCGATTTATGCAAAGACCTGACAATCCAATATCTTACCTTTATTTCATCTAGTCTGCACTCCTCATCACATGATCGATCGCTCACAGTCCATTAACAAGGGATCAGGTTTCCCTAGTTGATAAACAAAGGAGAATAGAAATATACTCTCAGTCTACCTTTTCCTTAATTTCTTCAAATCCTAAGGTTCTGTGTACCATTCATGATTTTCTGCTGCCAAATTCATCGTGAAGTCATAGCAAAAACCAGGTTATCTAAACTGTTACTATCAGAGGTCTGATTTCCTTAACTATCCACAAAGTCTGCAAAAGTCTGGTCATTCTGCCCAATGAAGAGAAATCAAGATTTCTAACATATAATAAAGAAGCAGACGATTCAAAGCTTTT
>NW_007726366.1:657798-659820 GCF_000696425.1 Galeopterus variegatus
TGCCAAATTCATCGTGAAGTCATAGCAAAAACCAGGTTATCTAAACTGTTACTATCAGAGGTCTGATTTCCTTAACTATCCACAAAGTCTGCAAAAGTCTGGTCATTCTGCCCAATGAAGAGAAATCAAGATTTCTAACATATAATAAAGAAGCAGACGATTCAAAGCTTTTGCCTGTCTGACTTCATTCTAATTCTGCAGGAGAAACATAAGTCTTTTACAAACCGAACTTGTTAGTACAAAAGACAGCAGTAGAATAAAAAAATAAATGTTTCTATAATTGTTTCATATCTGAATACAAGTTACAAAACTAGAATCTCATTGCATATAATTACTCTAGCTTTAATGTATAGTATGTGTTGCTCAGTTTGAGAGCTCAGGTCTAGCTTCTCATATGCTTGTACTTTTTCAGCAATGCAGGCACCACAAAAATGTCAGAGCAGAAAATGAATCGAGCACTTCCGCAGGTAGACATGGATTTCTTCAATCTAAGAGGAAGTCAAACTTCCAGAAAAAATGCTGGAGGGAGAAGCCATCTTTTACTTCCATTTCAGGCATTGCAGACAGCTGTGGAATTTATTCAAATAGATAGTAGGGAAATTTTTGACTAAATATATCATCACATAAAATGAGTTAAACATACTCTCGCCTTTAAATATATAGCTTGGCGTTCAGAGGTAGAACCTCCAAATATATATATGTTTTCTAACTATAAATGCACACATACCCATTCAGAACACCTTTGTGGAAAATTGTGGATGGACATTTTGGATATTTATGATTTGAAGGTTACCAAAATACATCTAATTCATATCAACATACCCTGGAGAGTTAAAATACATATTGACAAATAGTCTAGAGTTTATTAGGTGACTCTCCACCGCTCCCTTTATTCTGTGGTGTAGACAGGCCAGGATGCACCTAGGCACAAGGAGCATCATTCTCATTGTATTCATCGTGAATGATGCTCCCCACATCAGTACTGAGCTCAGGAGCAGCACTGAGCACAGTGGTACGATGAACCAAGAAAGGAAAATTTTCTCTCCCTGTTGCTGTCATGATAGATCACTTATTCATGTGGCATTGATGATGTATCCACTGCATACTTAGTCAGGACATTTGCATCTAAAACATGGCTTGGCCATAGGCTGGATATTACAAAACTCAGTTAAACTCTTGCTCAAAAATTTCGATTGAATTTAGGAGTGACCGAAAAGCAAGGTAAGTAAGTTGTTGGTGATGAAATATTTATGTATAAGACATTCTATCCTTTAAAGAACTTGGAAGTAAAACAAGGAATCTAGGGACTTTAAGTAATTCAATTGGGGCTGCAGCTATGAGAGGGCTGTACATACAGAATCAAATCACCTAGCAAGTGGCAGCAGCCACCTAGCGGGAAAGAACAGCTTGTGCTCTCCAGATACAGAACAAATAAGTTTGGAGAAATATGGCAATTGTTAGTAATATGAAATTGACAAGAGAATGGGGAACTGCCTTGATATCTGATTACTACTTAGTCAATATTCAAGCTCAAAAGAAAGTGAACAGATGTTAACCAAAGCAGATGTGAAAATAGAATAAGACTAAAGGGATTTGTTCACCTGCTTGTAAAGTATATTTGTTTGATGAAAAAAAAAATCAAATATAATCCAACAAAAACGAGGCACATTTACTTCATTTATTTTTGCTCTACTTTCCTCCAACAAAATTTATCAAAAGTTTGAGGTTAGGCGATTAACAAAACCTTTCACCACTTGTGCAGCTCAGCAGTCCTTGCCAGGGGCCAATGAAGGACCTAAGTGAGGGTTTCTTATTTATTACAAGGAGGAATACCAAAATAAGTAGGATTGAAGAGTTAAAAATATCAGGAACCTGAAGTTTGGAAGCCAGAGGGTCACAAAAGCAAGTGAGGCTCAGAATCATATTTTCAAGGCTTCATGTGATGCTAATGTACAGCAAATGTTTGAGAAATAGTAGGTTACAGATAAGACAGACCTTCCCATAAGCTGATAATGGTTACTC
>NW_007726366.1:660256-661584 GCF_000696425.1 Galeopterus variegatus
GTTTGAGAAATAGTAGGTTACAGATAAGACAGACCTTCCCATAAGCTGATAATGGTTACTCAACAGCTAAATCTTCAGCCAGTCTCTGGAATCTTCCCTGAGGGGAAGAAACTGGCAGCAAATACTTCAGGAGACCAGCTCCAGCTGAGCACATTTGATTTCAGATCCAGGCTCTGGTTCTGTAGAGGGCAGAGGACAAGGACAGTACAACGTGGTGGCCACGGTTAACAGCAATGTACCACATTCTTGTTAATTGCCAAGACAGTAAATTTTAAGTGCTCTTGCCACAAACAAATTATAAGTATACGAGGTAATGCATATGTCAATTAGCTCGATTTGGTCATTCCCAAATGCATGTATGTTGCAAAACAATATGTTGCACGTGGTTAATATGTACAATTTTTATTTGCCAATTTAAAAGTAAATGCAAACAAGGAGAAGGAGAGAAAGAAAGAAGAGGAGGAGGAAAAGAAGGAAGAAGAGGAAGAGCAGGAGGGGGAGGATGAGGAGGGAGAATATATTAATAGCAGCCAACGCTTCCTCTGGCCCAGGCACCCTTCTAGGTCTTTGACCCAAAAAGTCAAAACAAGCCTGTGTGGGGGGAGCTACGTTTTCCAATTTCCTACTCTGCTACATTTGAAACAGACATTGCTATCCTTGGGGACTAAGCAGATTTTATAACCTGTTTCCTGCCTGAAGGATGCTGGGGACTCATGGGTCATTTTAAGTCTCCAAAGGTCTGAAACATCTTAGCCTAGGCTCGTGGTTTCTTTGACAGTGCAAAGGCCTTAAAAGTTCAGTAGACGTCTGACCTGTTTGATGTGAGTCAGCCAATGAGCCAAATGCCACACCCACAGATCTTTTGTTTCCTAAACACACCTCTTGATTTTTTATATTTCTTTGCCCTGTCAACCCCTTACGTGTAGATCTGGTGGTGAATACCTTGGGCTCTCGGCTTCTGTAGAAGAACTACACTTTCAGTCTTTCTTTTTTTTTTTTCCTCTCTAAGTTGTTTTGTTCAATTGAAATAATTTGTGGGTCATCACTTAATCCACTTGGAGGTTTTAACAGTGAGCAGGAGAGATCCACTCTTCTCCAGGATACTAGTTCCTCAAACATGATTGTTGTGACTAAACGATGAAATGTTTGAGAGATGTTGGCTCAGTGACACTAAATAGGTTTTCATTTTTGCAAGACATTCAGAACTCTTGATGGGCTACTGAACATTATGAATCTCTAATAGGATGGTTTATTTTTCCATAAATTGTCTTTCCACTATAAATCAGCTTCTCTTTCCCACAATTTGTGCGTGTGTGCGTGTGTGTGTG
>NW_007726366.1:662833-663902 GCF_000696425.1 Galeopterus variegatus
TAAAAAAAAAAAAAAAAAAAAAAAAAAAAGAACTATACTCTTGATTTGATCATTGCCATAACTCTCCATTTTAATTGACTTTTATACCTCAAAGCATTTCTATATCTTATATTTTACTATTTGCTGTTGAGAAGGTGTGCCATCCAACTCAACATATTGCCAAGTTTGTAAATATTCTCTAATCCCTTTCATTTATGTTTGTAAATTAGGATGTCCTTTTATGAGGCCATCTCTTTGTGTACTATGTAGCCAACGTCAATCAGCACACAATGCTAATATCTAGTTTTCCAATGTCTTTCCCTGGGACCATATGTCCATTAGCTACCTGATCTGCTTTCCGTGTTAACAAAGGTTTTATCAAATAATGTGCCATAGCAAAACATGGAATATCATCCTTCTAGATTCTGATAATAGCCTTGCTATCTACATCCAGTCCCTAAGACAATGCCATGTGTTTATGGTTTTCTGTTATGGAAGCATCCTACTTTGAGTTACCAATTAATCACCTTAAGTGCTCAGTGGCTTAAAACCATATGGTTTATTTCTCACTCACATTTTATGTTTATTGCAGGTCAGCCAAGGGCTCTTCTCTATGTGGCCATCACTCTCAACAATAGAGCAGCCACTATCTGAATTATTGTCAGTTGCTGTGGTAAAGTAAAATTACAGTATTTCATGCAACAGAAATTAGATTCTCCAACCTAATTTCTGGATTCTCTAATCTAAACAGAAAGTGAATCCTTTTCCTATCATTCACAACACATTGGCCAATATTAGGCACACGGCCCCACCCACGGGAGGGCCAGGAGATGCAATCCTGTTATAAGCCCAACAGCACTCCTGAGTACCACACCCCCTACAATGTAGTCTCCACGTCACAACTGGAGTGAGCCATTATATATACATATATGTCACGTTATGTCACACCTCTGCTCAAAACTCTCCAATGGCTTCCCACACCACTCGGCAAAAGAGCTGAAGCTGGCACCCCCACGACCCTCCATCCTCTGCCTCCTGCTGCCTCTCCGCTTCTTCTCCCACTCTTTCCCTCCTGTCACTCTGCTCCAGC
>NW_007726366.1:665652-667428 GCF_000696425.1 Galeopterus variegatus
AAATACAAATTTGAAGAACATTTATGAATGAATAGTTTTATATTCTATTTTTCCTAAAAGATTCAAAATGCCTATAATTTTGTTTATTGCTCATCTTTCTTTTTCCTCCTTGGAAACAGGCTGAGTTTCTGCTGACCCAAAAACTGGCCCTAAATATATACCCACATGAAGACTTACCACCGTGAATGCCTGGCCCATTGTCTCTTGAGCAGTTTTGACTTGTAAACCCCATTCACATAACCTTTCAAAAAATGAATTTTTACAATTATTTCTAATTTTTTTCTTGATATCCAAAAAGATGCAAATTTAGATCAGAAAATTCAATTTGTAGATTAGTAAGAAATGTATTTCATGCTGTATTCAATATTGTTAATAACATATCATAGATACCCAATAGAATACGCATTCTTGGGCCGGCCCGGTGGCGCACTGCTACAGTGCGCCGCTTGGGAGCGTGGCGGCGCTCCCGCCGAGGGTTCAGATCCCACATACAGACCGGTTCCCGCTCACTGGCTGAGCAAGGTGCAGGCACAGAGCCGAGGGTTGTGATCCCGTTGCCGGTGACGGTCCGGTACGGGCGCGACACTGAGGGTTGCGATCCGTTGCCGGACACGAAAAAAAGACNGACAACCCACTTCACCAATGCTATTCTCTAACCTCCTTGCCCTGCTTAATTTTTCATTATAGTTTTAAGTACTGCCTGACACGATGTATATGTGTGTGTGTTTATTGTCTGTATATCCCCAGAAAAATATAAGGTTATTGAAAGACAGAATTTTATTTGTTATTTTTACTCTACGATGTTAAGAGCCTGGTATCCAGTAGGTGCTCAATAAACACCTACTGAAAGGAGAAATGAATGAAACAATGAATGCAACACTGGTCTCAGGGCAGCAAAGCACTGACTAGGCCACAGTATACCCCAAAGAGCATCAGATACTCAGAGGAAAAAGAGGAAAAGGGGAAAGAGGACAGTGAAGAAGAAGTTAGCAAAGACAAGTTTCTCTCCTTCCCAATTTTTCCTGAAACTTGAGCAGGTTTGAAAGAGGATCAATATTTAAGAGGACACAATACACTGAGGAAAGTATTTGGACCTAAATTTCTTATTCCTTCTGTTCTTTTTTCTGCCTGTGACTCTTGAACTTTCCACTAATTTTTTAAAAATATTATGTTTATATTATTAGCACTGAAAAAGTATAGCTAAGGAAAACAGAGATGTCCTTAAATTACAAACTAAGGGGAAATTCTGTAAACACATGGAAAAAAAAGTGAAATATGGAATCAGGAATTATTTTGACTTGGAGATCTATCACGATGCTTCCTACTTATAGTATAGAAAGATCTAGATGAAAACGTCATCAGTCTCCTTGACATAACAGGTGGTATTTTCCTGGTTTAACAAAATAGGAAACTAAGACATAGAGTAGTGTAATGAACTGTCCAGAGTCACAGAAATTATGAGCAGCAGAAGTTAAGTCTACTACTAGAGTTTCAGAGCCCTGTTTTATTTGTTTCTTTTCTGCCCTACAGTGCCTACATATTAATCTCATTTTAAGTTCAGTTAGAAGCAGAATTGGAAAATTTGTCCTTGTGGTTAGCACAGCAAACCTGATTCTGACAGAAGAACGTGCATTTGAGAAAAGCACCATCACACTCTAAAATAATACAAAAAAGTATTTAACATAATCATAAATGTCAAATGCAAAATCTACACCAAATACAAATTTGAAGAACATTTATGAATGAATAGTTTTATATTCTATTTTTCCTAAAAGA
>NW_007726366.1:668546-676401 GCF_000696425.1 Galeopterus variegatus
ATTTGCAAAAGTTGATATAGTTCAACCAAGTCGTTTTGCAAATGAAGAATCAGAGATCTAAAGAGAATGACATTTGTTCAGTCACACAGATGAGTAGTGACAGAGCCAGTATGCAAAGCCAGGACCTTGGTGACCTTTGCATCAAACCATACTTGAACCAGTCATATTTCATCCATACACTACCACCAACTTATGACTTTGGTGGTGTTAATAAAGCAAGATAGCATTTATTAACTATAATGTTTATTTCTATGCAATACTCATAGACAAAAAATACCACAAAGAAACTTAACTTAGATATAAATCATGTTCAGCCTTGTGAGGTTAGAAAGTCACAATACATTTTCTTCTTGTAAAATGTAATCATTTTCTTGATTTCAGAAATTGCCTTCCATCAGTCCAACCCCTTGGGATGGATACTTGCTAAAGTCATGATTGCATGCAGTGGTACAGATAATATGTGCCCTGAAATTTGTCCAACTCTTCTTTTGTGATGTTATCTCTGGAGTTGATTAACCAATATCATGTCTGCATAAGGACTGCAGGATAAAAATATGTGTCTCCTTTTATTAGTAACTAGGACAATTGTGTCTTCCGCTGGCACAGGAAATGCAATCCTAAAATCCATTTAGTTCCTTGCTCTTTTCTATGGAATACAGATGTTGATGCCTGCCAAACTAAGATTTATCTTTCTTCTTCAAGGTTCAGAGGACTTGTAATAAGCTTAGATATTATTCAAATCAGGAACAGATTCTTTTATCAGATATGCATAAGAAAGAGAGTAAATTGTTTGAAACTTTGTGAAGGTTGGTATCAATCTTTCCAGAATAATCCACCATGAGGATCCTGTTGCTACTTTATTCAAAAAAATCCATGAATGCCTTGTCTCCAGGATATTTGATAGGACAAAAAATATTGATTTCTGCTTCTGCTCATGACTCATGAAAGATAAACTGCTACAGCAATTTTCCTCCCATGGTAAACAACTGGAAATCTGAGCAAAATATATTCAACAACTGTTTTCAGACACTGAACACAGGCAGCTCAGGACAGCAATCCCTTAGGAAAAAAAGGCAAGTAAGGTGAGCCCTAAGATTATACCACTTTACTGTCTGAAGAGTTTTAGAAATCTGAGCAAAATATATTCAACAACTGTTTTCAGACACTGAACACAGGCAGCTCAGGACAGCAATCCCTGAGGAAAAAAAGGCAAGTAAGGTGAGCCCTAAGATTATACCACTTTACTGTCTGAAGAGTTTTCAAGCCAAAGCAAAAAGAGAAGGAACCCAAAGGAGCTTAGTGGTCTTGTTGAGTTGAAGAAACAGAGGTGGCTAGAATTTGTAAGGCAGAATCGCAGAAAGGAGAAAACTGTACAGAGAGAAAGAAAGAGCTTCGCTCAAAACTATAGATAACTACTGATCTGTGAACAAGTAAGAGAAAAATATCTGATGCTAGAGTAAGAACTATGGCAAAATACTAGGAAGAACAATTTCCAGAGTTCATATAGAGTTCCAGAAATAGTTCACTTTTGAACCAGCCAGAGTTGAAAGACCTTGTGATATGTGAAGCATTGACAGAATCCTCAGAAGAATATTACCTTAGTTAGATGGGATAAAAGTTTTAGACTAAAGGTTGCTTTGAGAACACCCTAACATAGTTTGAAAATGATTTTCAAAAAGATATAACTGGTTCCAACTAATTTAGCTAAAACAAAACAAAACTAAAAAAATCCAACACTCTGTGAAGGAATATAACAAAATCCAGCAGCCACTCATGTAAAATTTACAATATGCAAAAATCAATTATATTTCTCTCACTGGCAATAAACAATTGGAAATTAAATTAACTAACACTTCCATAAATCAAACACTTCTGTAGCATCAATAATATAAAATATTTTGGTGTATATTTAGAAAAATACATGTAAGACCTATTCACTAAAAACTATAAAACATTGCTGAGAAAAATTAAAGAAAACTGAGAAAAATGAAGATACATGCCCTGTTCCTGGATCAGAAATCTCAATATTGTTAAGATGTTAGTTCTTCCCATACTGAGTTATAGATCCAGTGCAATCACAAACAAAAGTCCCTGCTGACCTTGTAGAAATTGAAAGAATTATTCTAAAATTTATGTAGAAGCAAAGAAACTGAAATATTAAAAATAATTTGAAAAAAAAATTGGAGGACTCACACTATCTGATTTTTAAGACACTGTCAAACCATACTAATCATGAGATTATGGTTTGGGTACAATGAAGGAAGCATGTAGCAATGGAACAGAATAGAGTCCAATTAATATTCAACAAAGATGCCAAAGTAATCCAGCCATAAAAGAACACTCTTTTCAACCAAAGATGCTGGAACAATTAGTCATTCATATTGGGGAAAAAAGAAAAGAAAAACCCTAACAAAGACATTTGTACACAAAAATAACTTAAAATACCTCATAGACCTAAATGTAACAGCCCAAACTATAAAGCCTGTAGAAAAAGAAGACAGACAAAAAATATTTGAAACTTCAGGTAACACACAATTTCTTTCTTTTTTTTTTTCCTCCTTTTTTTTTGGCAATTGGCCAGCATTCAGATCTGAACCCTTGACCTTGGTGTTAAAATACCACACTCTAAACCAACTCAGCTAACCAGCCATCCCCTGATTTCTTAGATAAGATACAAAATACTTAAACCATCAGAAAAAATTGATAAATTGGCCTTCATCAAAACTATAACTTACTTTTTTGAAAGATTCAGTTAAGAAATTTAAAATCAAGCCACCAACTTGGAGGAAATATTTGAAATATACATATTTCAAAAGGCCTCTATCAAGAACATCCATATTTTTTGAAACCCTCCTAAATGCAATAATAAGACAAGCTACATAATTTGTAAAAGGGCAAAGGTTTGAACAAGCACCTCAACAAAGAAGATATATACACATGAAAAACTGTGGAAGTTCTTTAGTTATTAGTTAAATGCAAATTAAAACCACCATCAGGTAGCACTATACAACTATTACAACAGCTAAAATTTAAAAGACCAACAATACAAAGTAAAAATGTAGAACAACTGGAAATCTCATGCACTGATGGTGGGAATTGAACACAGTAACACAAAATAGTTTGAAAACTCATAAAGTTTATATACAACTAGCACTTAGCCCAGTATTTTCACTGTAGGTGTTTATTCAAAAGAAGTTAAAGATATATGTCTGCACAAAGGCCTGTACATCAATGTTTACAGTAGCATCATTCATAATAGCCCCAAATTTTAAACAACCCAAATGTGCATCAACTGGTGAATGAAGAAACCAATCGTGGTACGTGCTTTCAATGGAATGCTGTTCATCAATAAAGAGGAAAAATACTGATAAACACAACAATACAACTGTATCTCAAAAGCATCATTCTAAGTGAAAAAATCCAAACTACAGCACAGAGAGGTCAAGAAGAATCTGAACAGAAAGGCCTTGCTAGTTTTCCACTTCAATCTATTACCACTAGATCGTACCCTTTTGTCCAGTCACATTTACACATGGCTATTCAGTCTTCATCAAACCTGAGCATAAAAATAGAAAGTTACCCCTGGGTTTGGAGGTATTCATTTCTGAAGGTTCTCAAGTCACATAAAACTTTGATTAAATCAATGTGTTATGCTTTTCTCTTGTTAACCCATCTTTCATTGAAGTGTCAGCCGTGACCTTCATGATGGGTGAGGAAAGGTATCACGTCTTTCCACCCCTACACTGGAAAAGGCAAAATTATCCGAGAAGCAGTTTCTAGTGCTAGGAGTGGGAGTAGCAGATTGGTTGCAGAGCAGCACAAGGGAGCTTTTTGGGGTGATGGAAACAATCTATACCCTGATAGTTGTGGTGACTACATGAATATGTACATCTGTCCAAGCTAATCAAATTGCACACTTAAAATTGGTGAATCTTGGGCCGGCCCGGTGGCGCACTGGATAGTGTGCCGCTTGGGAAGCGCGGCGGCGCTCCCGTCCGAGGGTTCGGATCCCATGTACAGACCGGTTCCCGCTCACTGGCTGAGCGAGGCGCGGGAGCAACGCCGAGGCTTGCGATCCCGTTGCCGGTCCCCTGTCCGGTACGGGGGCAACACTGAGGGTTGCGATCCGTTGCCGGACACGGAAAAAAAAAAGATAAAAGACAAAAAAAAAAAAAGAAAAAAAAAAAAAAATTGGTGAATCTTATGTATAAATTACTACAATATAAACAAAGTATTTAGTGGTGTTTTGTGTAAGCTAGGTAAAAGTGAATGTAATATATGGGTTAAGAAATAGACTTTATTGGGGAAACTTATAATTCTATGGTTCTCAAGATAAAGCACAATGTCGCTGATCCTGCCACCTTTGCAGAGATCAGACACTGCCAGACACAGTGGATCTATGTTCTTTTTTCTGTTTGTTTGTTTTTGACAGCTGGCCAATACTGGGATCTGAACCCTTGACCTTGGTGTTACCTTGGTATTACAATGTGGTGCTCTAACCAGCTGAGCTAACTGACCAGCCCAGATGTGCGTTCTGATGGGAGACTCTGCCCCTTGTTCCTCTCTGTTTTTATAGGTCAGGCACAAGAGCACACACAGGGAGGTAGGAGAGCAGCAGAGTGTTTGGGTATGAAGCAGCCTTGGTTTAGATGTTAGCTGTTTAGAGGAATTGCTGCTGCAACAGATACCTAGCACATGGAAAATTGGGGGTTCGATGGAAGTTACACCCATGCTGCTAAGGAAGAAAAGCTTTCTGTCCTTTTGAAGTCAATCTCAGGTCCAATCCCTCTCACTGGGAAAAGGGGAAGTGGCTATTGCTAACTTGCAAGCAGTATGAATTTCCAGAGTCACTATAAGCCTGTATATTGAAACATGGGACCTTTTAAGGACTTCAGTAGTGATGCCTCTCACCCTCACCTAGCTTCTGAGTAAACCGAGAAACAAGACAAAAATTCAGACCTAGACAATGTTCAATTACGGCCATTGTTTCTGCTAAAGATGTTGGAAGACACAGCTCGGGATGAGGCCATACGAATTTCCCAGTATTGAACTCCTGAGCCAAGTAGACTTTCTCACCCAGTCAGCAGCATTTCTGGATGGAGGAAGACTCTCCACAGGGCAGACTGACAGCACTGAGGAACCGAGGAGGATTCATGACCCCATGACCAGATTTGATCATAAGAGACACAAGGAAGTGCTGGGCTAAGCATGTTCAGCTTTTTCTTCCCAATTTACCAGTTTGAGAAATAATTATTATACCTTCCCTGGGGCAGAGTGAATAAAGGGTGGAGGAAAGTCAGGAGTGTCATGTGGGTGGCACTCACTGCCATGGAAGGTGACATCAGGAGTGGGAAATAAGCATCCCACTCCAAGAGCATTCATCTCATTATCAATCGTTATTAAATGATCGTACACCACAGGAGCACATTTACTAGACAAATTTCATATGTATAAATCTGTGTGCAATGTTTACACAGCCCAGTCTGGGTTCTGCACAGATAACACGTTTCTTGATATGCAGTTCTCCCAGCTCATGGCACACTTAGACATGGGCTCTGATCATCCTTCAGAAAGTCGCAGTCAGGAACTTGTCCTGCAATGATATCATCTTGGCTCTTTATCAACACGACCTTGGTCTTTGAGGCCACTTCCCTTTAAAGACCTGACCAAAACAGAAAGGCATTTATATTGTGCAGTCTTCAGAGTGCGAGAACAACACACAGGCAATGGCAGAACTAGAGCCAAAGCAAATAAGAAGTGCTAATTTCTAATGCTAATATCTGTGTCCTAGCCAATGGGAGGGGATGACATAAAGCAAGGATATGCACCTCTTGCAGATATATGAAAGTGTAATGTCCGAGGATTTGGGAAGAGGTGGTGCATTTCTGAGTCAGCAATTATAATGCTTGGTTTTTCATGTTGTGGTTCTATCACCCCTCAAAAATTAATACTCCCAGTTTTCTCTTTTATAACTTCAACTCCTGCCTTCTCATCATTTGGAAATTGTATCTCAGACTGCCTAACAGCTTTTAGGTGTTTCCCTAGAATGTCAAACCACGTTTCTAATTTTCCTAAAACACAAAGAATTCTTTCCACCTTGCTACCACTTGGAGATTAGTAAAATAGCTCTATGATTCTCTCCCAAAAAAGACAGTTGCATTATGATGTTGTTTTCTCCAAGCAATTAACAAAGTTCCAGCTTTGAACTGGTAATAGAAAGGTTAATTAAAGATTAATTAATTAATTAAAGATTCAAGGTTAAAAAAGGATGTCTTTTTTTCTGGTACAGGAGATCATAAAGGGATAAGGTTTATGTTGGAATCAATAGTATGGCTTTTCTCTTTTTAATTATCTGAATTATTTACATAACTATTACAAAGATGATTGACCAAGAACAGAAAAAAAGCCACATACATGATCACTCAATAAATATGACTATGAGGACTTAAAATAAGTTTTTATCCATAAAAAAAATCTCTCAATATAAAAACTTCAGTACCACTGAGAAAGCCACATCATGTTCAGAAACTTTTAAAATGGACACAGCTTGTATAGATTGCTAAATATGGAGGATTTTATTAGTTTGCCTTGTCTATCTTCTGTCTCATATTAGGAAGACTTTCAACAACATCCCTGGAAGATTTTAAGCAATAGAGAGATCATATTTCAAAGCCCCCAATCCATTGTGTTAGAAAAGGCAAAATAATTTAAAAATTTATCTTACTTGTCTAAAATCTTCTATTATCTATTAACTGTCCTAGTGTGTCTTCTGAAACAACAACTAATGAATCAATTCTTCTATTACATGACTGGTTTTCTGTTTCCCTTAAGTCTTGTCTTCTCCAAGTCAAACACTCGTGAGACTCAGATGGCAGACTCCTCATCAGACTGATTGCTTTTTTTAAAATCAATAAATGGTTTTACCAAATAAAAAGTCCCTTGGGAAAAAATTTTCCAAAACTTTAGTTTCTCGGAAATCACTGCAGTTTAACATTTTACTTTTATTTCTTGAAAGTACGTGTATAGCAGATGTTTGTTTTTCTGGCATTCCCTGGAATCTTTTCTGTAATTTTGGGAGTAATCATCCCAATTTTTCCGATTTTTTCCTCAGGGATCCAATGCAACCACACTCCAACTCAATACTGTTCAGGTATGGCTGTCCCGCCAATCAGATCACAAGAAATACACAGGAGTCAAATCAGGTCAATGAGATGAAAACCTGAGAATTTTCCTGGAGTTTTCTCTAAATGCTCAGTAGGACACCTGGAGCTGACCGTCCTTAGGAGAGCCTGCTCGAGAAGGAAGCCAGTACCACTGGAAAAGAGGAGCAAAGAGTCTGAATGGAACAATGTCTGACTATCAGCATTTGGAGGTCTGTCTGAAGTCTGATTTGCTCTCTTAGATTCTCAATTACGTGAACTGGTCTTTCTTCCTTTCTTATTTAAACCAGATTGAGTCGCATTTCGGTGAATTTCCTCCAAAAGCTTCCTAATTAATATAGCTGGTATGCTATATACATGTCAGGATATATATACGAGGGTGTTTCAAAAAGGTCACGGAAAAAATGGAATTAAAAGAGAATATGAATCCTTCCATGAACTTTTTGAAGACCCCCTAATGTGTATGTGTAGGTACAGATATAAATATAGATGTATAGATATATACAGAGAGACAGAAAGAGATCTTTTTATTTATAGATAGATGATAGATAGATATGCTTTCTATATATAGAAATAACTTTAAATTAATTAATATAAATTAATTTAATTGATTAATTAATATTATTATTTTACATTCTAAGATAATGTTGCAGAGCAGTGGGAGGGAGAGGGGGGTAGGAGGGTGGGGGATGGAG
>NW_007726366.1:677401-707402 GCF_000696425.1 Galeopterus variegatus
CCAGCCCCTTCGCTGGCCTGGTTTCTGTGGAAGTTGCCGGACTGAGGCCCTCAGCCATCCTCGTCCTGGTTCAGGAGCCCAGGGGGGCTTCTGACTGTGTCTTGGTCATCGCTGGGCTGGATGCAGGTGTCAGACTTCTGGTACACAGAACTAGATTTATCTTCCTTCTTTATTTGTAACTTTGTGTTATTATTATATTTTCGTTGATTCAAACTTGTCTTCTTTTTATGTTTTATTTTATTTGATATTTTGCCCCTAAATCAGACTTTCTGCATGCTTGTGCTCCCAATCCACCTCCCACAGATTTTATTTTTTACGTATGTGTATATCCACATATAATATCTAGCAACACTTTGTGTATGTTTTATTTATTTGCATAAATAGCATTAACTTATACAACCACTCGACTTATTGTTTATAACATTTTGACCTATTCACATTACTATATGTATCATTTCTTTTGAGTCCTGTGTAAGAGTCCTGTACTATAAAAATTATACACTTTGTTTTCCCACTTATTTATTTCCACTTTGTTTTCAACTCTTTGCTACTCCAGACAACACTATCATTAGCATTCCCATATGTGTTTCTTTCTGTACCTGGGCAAGGTATTTTCTCAAGTATACACTTAGTGGTTCAATTTCTGGGTCTTACAATATGTACATGTTCAATTTCTCTCAGTGCTGCCAAATAGTTCTCCAAAATAGCTGTGCCATTTACCCTTCCACAGATGTGCATAAGGTTCTCTTTTCTCCACATCCACCCTTCCCCTTCATTTATCTTATCCTGATATCCTTTCTCCCCCACTGGTCACAAATTAGCCACTGAAATCATTTGCATAATTTGGGTTTTGTTTTCTGATTTGTTGGTTGTGATTGTGATTATATATGTCCCTTCAGCAAGCCGTTTTCCCCAACTAGTCTCAGGTTGCAACTGACAGCTGCATTATTTCCTATTTAATTCCATTTGAAATTTATCACCCTCTTTTCAAGGAAGAGAACAACTGAATAAATGGTGCAATTTCCTGTGATAGCATTTCCTAAAAACCTACGAAAAACAGATCTTCATACTTCTCAAACTCTTGCTAACAGCATTTTTCTCTAAACGATCTTTTATGATTTATCATTTTTTATTGAATGATTCCCTCACACCTCATTTCCTTCATTGTACATAATGCTATTTGGCCATGTGAAACATAAATTCCCCTAGCAAGGGGAAAATAGCAGCATCAAGAAAAATTAATTTTATTTTTCCAGCAATCACTTTACAACTTCTTATGTTGCAGACATGTGTACAGATTCCAATATCCCCAGCCCGTCTGGGGCTCTGGGGCATGTTCCTTATCCTGGAAGTGAAACAAAGAAAATAGCCTGTCTTGTTAAACACTCATTCAGATTCTACTCTGTATGTGATGGGCTTCCTATAACCTCTATATAAAGTGCCAATTGAAACCAACCCTGTCATAGAGACTTTTACAAAATATGAACAGTGCTAAATACCTTAAAGTGAATCGATTTCCACTGAAAGTGTTTTAACCTCCTTTTAGGTCAAGAAATAACAATTTTCTGAGCTTCACAGTAACCTGAAAATTAACCCTAAGAGTTAGGTGTGCACTGCATCCCACATTTGTCCCATGAAATGTATTGAAAATGCCTTTCTATAGGACCGTCTTAGTAACGATTTTTTCTCCCTTCAGGCTGAGGTGTGCTGTTGGGCAGTGGAGTTGTGACTCTTTGAGGGTCTTCCTTCATGCTAGAGATTGTTAAGTTGTTGCTTTGTTTAAAATTAAATTAGGTGAGACTCAAGGGCCACATAAAATGTGAGCCTGTTTTAAATTTCTAAGACAGAATGAGCATTAGATAAATTTACAGATGGGCAAACTGAAGCTCTGAGAGGTTAAAGGATTTCCAGCTGGCGTTACGATGGTGCCAGACCTGGGCACAGAACACAGTTGTGAAAAAGCAGTTGGGAAAAAATTAAGTGACATGCATGTGTTGGGTAGTGGTGAATGCTTCCATAATGCCCATGTTCTATAGGAATAACATCTCAGAGTGGTCCCCTGTGTGGGACAGTAACAATAATGCTGCTAATTATTGTCACTGATTGTTAGTAAGTGCTTGTTATGTCCCAGATGCTATCACTATCCCAGGTACTTCATCAACTTCTGTAATCCTTCCAAAACCTTATGAATTAATATTAATATACCCACTTTAATGACAAAGAAACTCAGGGAATTTAAGCAAATAACCAAGGATTACACAGTAAGTGGCAAAGCTCAGTGCATAATGAGCACCAGCACCTGTATGCTTAAAACTGTACTTTCCCGCCTCCACAATCTAAATAATAGCAGATATAAACCCCACGCACATATTTTCTTGAATGCAGAGGTACCTATCCAAACGTACGCAGTATAAATCATTGTTCCCTATGACCTAGCCACTCTAGAAGTTTTGCTCTTTCATTCAGAGTCAATAATCTTCCTATATCTAGAACCACCAAGAGTGCACGATTTAGCTTTTCTTTGCCTGTGCTAAAAATGGAAGGGCAATGCATAATTTTTCTCTGATTTCCTCCTTCATTAAGTAATGTTAAACAACTATTTCAGAATCTAGACAGGGCTCACATTGTAGATCAATTACCATGGCTTTTTTTCTTTCCCTGGCCCTGAAATACTTTCACTAATAAAACCCTGTTGTTCTTGTGCTGAGATGCCCAGTAGAGAGCGTGGATCATCTCGTGGTATGAGTGTTGGTCCCATGAAATCAATCAGTCCCTTGACCCTGCTCAGTTCTCAGATGACTTTTCTTCTCTCTGGCACATTATGTCATTTTTTTCCCCTGTGAATGGTGATGCATTTACTGATCACTAATATAATTCTTCATTCCTGGGTCAAAGGAGAATTTATGCTGACATATAGGTTGGGAGAAGGAATGGGAACAATTATTTATTTGTAAGGATGATTCAAACTCTCTCTCATGTTTTCATTTATTTTTTTTTTCCACTGCTCTAGTGAAAATTCTGAAATGATGTCCTCAGAAGGCGATAAGGGCAAACAGACTCAAGCTATCTCTGCTTTTTGCTGTCGGTTGTATCTTTCTTCTTTCATTTACTCATCAAAGAATAACTCATTCCTGGACCATAGGAAGGAATTCAGCAGAACAAGGAATATGTGTTGCACCTGGGAAAATAGAGTGTGAAAAGCAATGGACTAAGGACAATGAGATGCTTATTCTCCAAAGCAACTTGGGAGATAAAACATTGCAAATCCAAATAAATAATGGTCATCTCCATATGGTAGATGATAGTAGTCTATTATGACTTTTAAAGAACAAAAAACAAAGGCCTGCTATCAATGTAGGCATCCTAAGATGTGGAAGTGAGGCTCACTCTAATCATGATGCAGGCTATGGAAAGTCTCTGGAATGTTGCTACCACATGTGTAAATCTAGCCCTAATGCAACTTCTAAGCACTTAAAGTGAATAATATGTACCATAAGTACCAAATTTGGATAAAGCTAGGCACTGACTGAAAGATGCATGCTTGGCAATGGCAGTAGTTGATGGAATGCAGCTGGTCCCCCATCCTGACTTCTTAAAGGAAAACAATACAGTGTTAAGGTAGGAGGCTCATTTTCCAGAACGCCTAGAATCAACTCTTGGTCCCACCTTGCATTACCACCACCAAGAAGCCATTCTGGCAGAAAAGATAAGAAAAGGACCCAAGAAATCTCACTAATACACCTAAATTGGGTGAGAAGTGAATTTAGGTGTATATGAATTTGTTGGGAATAGAATAGTTTGGTCAGGGCCCTCAGCTTGGGTCCAGTTGGGTGTGGTTGTAGCACATCCTTTGTAAGCAAATTGTGTGTGTGTGTGAGAGAGAGAGAGAGAGAGAGAGAGAGAGAGAGAGAGAGAGAGAGAGGAGTTTTAGTGAAGCAGGTGGGCAGGCATCTGCCTCGGGTGTCCACCCAGCACAGCCATGCTTTCCAACCTGTGGCTTCCAAGGACCTTTTGGCCAGTTACCTAGCTCATAGACCTGCGTGTAAGGGGTCTGTTGACCCAGCCTGGCATGTGAAGGGTTTGTGACCCAGTCTGTGAATGGGCTTGAGGGGTCTGGGAGTGCCAGAGCCAGCACCAGCTCAACAATCGGCCCAGCAGGTGCAGGATTACCAGCAGGTAAAAGAGCCCAACAACTGGCGTGGTTGAGTAGCTTTACAATTGGCATCACGAACAGGATTAAGAGCTAGACAGTTGGCACTGTCAGCAGGATTCCAGACATTAGCCGTGGCTGCACAGTATCTTTTCATCTGGGATAGTGAGTTACTGGGGGGAAACCACTAAAATGAAAGAGTTGACAAAACAGGCTGAGTCTTGCTGTTGGGAATGAACAATCTAGGTAATCTCACTAAATTAGGGAAAGAATCTTAAGTGTAATATTTTCCTATATGGACATAGGTTACAATCCCTCGACTAGATACTGTGAAACCTGGAATGGAACCTGCCACAAAATTTCAGAAGGGAGAAGACAACCTGATTATTCTAACACAGTCTTCACCCCCCTCAAATGAGCTCTTCTGCTATTGAACGAACATGCTTTTAAATAGGTTTTATGTCCAGATTCACCTTTTATTTTGCCTTGTGAATTTATTTCCCCAACAAATGTATAAGATGAATAGCACCGCAGAGTCCATCTCCTTAAAAATTGTCCTTATGACAATCTAAAAGGAGAGTTTCCAGGGGAAAAAAAAATGTTGCTTTAGCTCTAGGAGTACTTACGTAACCCAGCTAGGCTTTTTTGTTGGTTTGTTTCTTAACACAGTTGCTCTGGATGGTTCGTGCCTTTGTTTTAGTTGTTGTGCCCAATTACTGCCCAAAAGCTGGGGACTGGGAAGAAGCCAGCATGAAGACTTCCTAGTTTTTACACATTTTTGACAGGGTAGAGAAGAAAGTTTAAGATCAATAGGCTATATTGAAGGTCAAGGCACTTAGGGGAGGTGAAAGTCAGAGTATCAAGGTTCAGGCGAGTGATCTGAGGAATCAAGGCAACTTGCATCTCTGGGTTCCAGGAGGTAAGCAGGGTCATGCAGCTGATCCTAGGGTTCAGGTCTTGTCAGTCATGAACCTCCCACCCCACATGCCCTATTCAGAGCTGCAGAGGCTGCAAAGAGGCTTATTTATCACAGAAGATTGAAGGCAAGGATTCCCAGAAGTATCAATGTGAGGCTTATTTTAGATCATGGGCTCTATGATTTCAGCAAAAAATTCAGAAGACACCCTGACGAATCCAATCTGTTTCTTCATCGACTTTGACGTGGCTCGTGTCCCTCTGGCACTAAAGGAAACAGTCTTTGTTCTATGCTAGCATTTGCTTTGCCGAAGGCCAAGAAAGGAGATGAAAGTCAGACTTCAGCAGAAACAGAGTCCTGAAGCAACATCTGAGCTGTCTGTCCGTCATTCTCACCCTGATCCTAACATGAAGTCTGGTTTTCCAGGCCCATTACCAATATCCTTCTTCATCAGGGCCAATCTATGGATGGGAAGTAAGGAACTGGAGATCAATTTCAGCCCTGAGAATAAGATTCTGCTGATAAGAAACTCAGTTTTCCCTGCCCTTGAGAGAAGACCACAGCTCATCCTCACCATCTCAAGTACTGGCATCCCCATGATGCCTCCAGGCTTTTCTCCTTCATTGTACACCTTCATATCCTGCAAGACCCAACTCAACTCTGGCTTCTTCTCTGCCTTAGAGGCAGACAGCCATGCGTTCATATTTTAGCTTTAATCACTTGCTAGCTGTGCAATTTGGGGCAGTTACTCAATCTCTCTGATCCCATTGTAAAACATGGACCCATTGGGCTCATCTCATAAGGTTGCAATGAGGATTAAATGAGAAAATGTGTGCATGTGCTTGGCATATTGGGGGTGCCCACTAAATGCTTGTTTTATGCTGACGTGTGTGAGTCTTTAATTATTCCAGTCAAGTACTTATCTCATTTTTTGTTAAAGATAATATCTGCACATCAGCAGGGATTTTAACTCTCTAAATTATTTTTAAAAGATCAGATTTTCCATTAGGCAAAGAGAAAGTATGTTCATTTTTATTGATATTATTACCATTATTATTAAAATAGCATTAAAAGCTACTACTTAATGAGCACTTTTATTATTCTGTTTAATCTTTCTAGCAGCTTTGTGGTAGATGTTTTGGTTATTTGCTGAAATCACTCCAATGCTTAGCAGCTGAAAAAAGCAACTACCGTAATTTAATATCCTTCATGAATCTGTGGGTAAGGAATTCAAACAGGGCTCAGCAGGGCAGTTCTTCATCTTCAGGTGGCATCAGCGGAGGTCACTTGGGGTATTTGGCTAGTGGGTTGGCTTATTTGGAGGGTCCTAGATGGCCTTATTGACATGCCTGGTGTGTTGGCAGGAAAGGCTGGAAGAATGAGCCCTGCTGGAACAGTCAGTTGAAACACTGGCACATGGCCTCTCCAGCTTGGCAGTTTTTGCACAGTCACACTTCTTAAATGGCTACTCAGGACACCCAACAAGCCATGAAGTAGAAGCTGCCTGTCCTTTAAGGCCTGTGCCCAGAAATGAGCACAATGCCCCCTCTGCCATATCCTATCCAAGCAGTCACAGAGCTCACTGAGATTTAAGGGGAATGGACAGAAACTCCATCTCTTGATGGGAAGAGTGTTAAAGAACTTGTGGCCCTGTTTCATTCACAAGTAGATATTATTATTATTAACATTATAAAAATTAAAATTAATAATATCACAAATATTATTATTCTCATTTTGTAAATACAATCCAAGATTCATAGTAGCTGAGTGACTTACCCAAGATCATACAGCGCCTGGTAGAAGAATGATTCAGAAATGTCTAGACCTCCACACCTACTCTCAGGGCTAGGCCAGTCATTCATGCTTGTTAATGTGTTCTCTCTCTCTCTCTCTCTCTCTCTCTCTCTCTCTCTCTCTCTCACACACACACACACACACACACACACACACACACACCTCAGCAGAGCTGGCAATGAATGCCCATTCAAGCAGTTCTGTTACCTTCGTGGAGGGGTGTCGTGGGAATTGTAATGGCAATCAGTCTCCCAGCTGCAATTGGAAAGTTGGTTAATGTATTGGCACTAATACAGCACCTCTTCCCATCAGAGCAGAATTGGCTGTTACTGTTATAGTTGGATTACGGCCACTTCTCCCCCCTTTTCAAAATTTAAGTCTGTGATGTTCTCGTCAAGGAAAATGATGATGGAGTTGCAGCAGGCTGGTGATTAAATTTGCTCAGCAACAATCTGTAAATAACCTACACATTCCATTTGCCGACTTTGATTTGATTCCTAAATTGTACAAAGGGCTGACTTCCAGGTATTGCAATAGAAAATGAGCTGGGGTGTGGGCAGGGGGCCATCATGGCAGGGAGAGGAGAGGAAAAGCCTTTGTGGGAGCCAGATTGATCTCTGAACTTCAAATGAAAAGTGATAAGCAGACAGGCATCTTAAACCTCAGGGAAAAAAGTTAAATGGGTCGGCCTCTCCCTTGCCCTTTTCAAATGTCTACTGGAAGTCTCCTTCCTCCTCTGCCCACACTCTGCCTCCAGCAGGTGGGCTGGGACAGCTCACTTCTGTTTTGTTAGAATCTAACTGTGGAATCCAGCTTCTCTTCTCCCTCATTGCAGGCAATTTCAGTTGAGGAGGACAGGATGGGGGATCCCATTATTTCTGGATAATAAGATTCCATGGATCTTATTATAAGGATCCTCCTCAATTCTTGTTCTCTCATTGTGCAGAGGCTGCAAACTCTGTTCAAACTTATATAAAAAATGCATCTGCTCCCTTGCTCTAAATGCCATACCTAGTGATGAGAGAGAGTGAGAAAGCTAGAGAGCTTTCTAAAGAGAGCTAGACTTTTGGAAGAGGGAATGGATGCCATCCAAACTGCACTGACAGAGAACTTCTGCCAATTAGCACAGGTTCAATCCTTCTCATCAAATACCAGCCCCCCCAAAAAAAACAGGGGCTTCATGAAGTTCCTCCACACATAATTGCAAATTGAATTGGTCTTTTAAACTCTTGTCCTATTTGGCTGTATGTTATTTCAAAGAAAGCAAATGAAAGGGAACATGCTTTCTTTCAAAAAAATAGCTTTATTGAGGTACACTCTTGTTTCACACCATAGAGGTCACCTTTTTTAAGTACACAATTTAACAATTTTTAATAAATTTGCAGCTGTGTAACTATGACCACAGTCTGATTTTAGAACACTTCCTCCATCACCCCCCAAAAATCTCGCATCCGCTTGCAGTCACTCTGCGTTCACGCTGCTAGCTTCAGGCAACAAGTAATCTACTTTCTGTCTCTAGATTTGCCTTTTCTGGACATTTAATATAAATGGGGTCATGTGGAATAATAAGTACATTTATTAAATGTAAAAGGGATAAATGTGATCTCTTGTGTTTAGTTTCTCACTTTGTTTTTCAGATGCAACAATACTACAGCATGTACCAATATTTTATTCCTTTCTATTGGCAATAGTATTCCATTCTACAGTTATACCACATTTTGTGTATCCATTCACAAGCTGATGAACATTTGGGTCATTTCCAAATGAACATTTGGGTCATTTTAGCTGTTCTGAAGAATGTTGCTGTGAGCATTCATGTTCAAGTCTTGTGTAGGCATGCATTTTCACTTCTCTTGAGTGGATACCTAGGAATGGAGTTGCTGGGTAATACATCTATGTTTAACATTTTAAGAAACTGCCAAACTATTTCCCAATGTGGCTGAGACATTTTACATTCCCAGAAGAAATATATGTGGATTCAAATTTCTTCACATCCTTACCAATAACTATTATTGTCTGACTTTTTTACTATAGCCATTCCATTGTCTGTGAAGTATTATCACATTGTGAGGTGAATGTTCTTAGGATTCTCAGATAAATACTTTAAGATTATCACATTAACAAAGAAGATTTATTTTTCATATTTTAATAAAACATGGAGTTTTTTCTAGGCATTTAGAGACTCAAAGTGTAATTTTATGACGTTTGTGAATTCATTTTAGTTCTCTTGGCAAATAGATTCAATCATCTCAAAGATATACTCATTAACAGGCTAGGTTTTATTTCTAGTGTTACTGGAAAATGTTAACTAATGATTGTTGTCCATCACTGAGAGCATAGCTCCTGTATGTGAAATGTTTATACCCTACTACTTTCTGCTCAACATGCTCATTACCCTCATGTTATTTTATCACATCTTATAAAACTCTGACTTTAGGCAGATTTCCATTCCAGGTAATCAGTGGTCATTCAGAAAATATTTGAGCAGGCTAAAGAAATGTTATAAGGTGACACCCAAAGAAAGGGCTTAATGAAGGAAAAGCATCATCTTCCTAATAGGAAGTAATTAATTAGGAAATTGATTGGGAAAGACAGATAAAGTTGACCAATAATATGGAGGTAGGAAGGATTTATTCTGAGCAGATCATTGTAAAGAGGCTCATATTTCATGACCTGACCACACACTGGTAGGTTGGAAACAAAATCTCATTCTTGGTGAACATTTAGTAAGGAAACTAGTAGGCGACATACAGTCATATTATCAGCGATAGTTATCCACAAAATCAATATTTCTATGTGTCTTGCCAATTAAGAATGATCAAATATGCCATTTGCCTGCAACCAAGAGGTTTTTCACAACACAGGACTTATAGTAAGAAAACCAAGACAGTCCCAGACAAACTTTAATGGATGGTCATGCTACTTGTATCACACACGGAGCTCTGTGTGGAAGACAGATAATAAATTTAGTAGGAAAGCCTACTGATTTGGGAGTCAGGATATTCGAGGTTTAGGTTTTTTTCATTCTCTTAGTAATTGGTTCTGACTTAAGGGGTGGTTTGACCTCTCAGATCTGAGGGGTATGAAATAGGAAATCTCAAAGATCTTTTCCAGCTCTGATATTCTATAATTCTTTAGATGTATATGATTATGCACATCTAAAAAATAAAGAACAAATACAAAATTTTGTTTGTATGTTTGTTTTTGTTTTTGTTTTTTTGCTGATCCATGATCCACAGCCAGTAGAATCAGGAGGGAATAGATAATTAGGTATAAGAATATGACATTCAAATTGAGAATTTTGCCACTGTTGACACTTTAAAGATATTAATTAATAAATTAATTGTTCCTTGTATCCCAGGGTTATTTCCACCTCTTAGAACTCTGTCAGAATGAACAATGTCACCCTATTAAAATATCAAATACAAACCTATTTCTGATTCTGGAATTTTTTAAAGAACCCAGATTATAATCCTGAGAGGCTAGAGCTTTTCCCATGAGATTGAAGACAGACTCTGGCTCTAATTTCAGAATTTATCACAGTACTTTATCACAGTACCTGTCACACGGTAGGAGCCTAATAAAGGTTTGTTGAATTCAAATGAACAAATGAATCATTAATTTTATTTTAAAGTTAATATGCTCTGAGTAGCTGGGAAAGATCTTCTTGTCTGCTTTCTTATCTTCCCATTTTTAAAAAGATTACAGTAACAACTAACTGACACTGGGTTTAATAAACATTAAATGGGAAAACGTACATATATGAAGATATTCCATAAATGATAATGCAATATGCAGAAGTACTATATTAATGTGTCTTACAAAAAAAGGGAATTTTTAAAATACGCATTTATAGACACTGGACTAGATAGTCATTTAAGATTCAATGATTTATGTAGGCACTCAGTGAAGCTCTGAGTTTTCATTAGAGAAAGTATAGCAATTTTTGAGTTTATGTAAATCTTTGATTATTTGAATTTCTACATGTGCAAAAACAAGATTAAAAATAAAATACTGATGTAGCTTAATTCCACCTAAACCCAGAAGTGAAGGTATGAAATGCAATTCATTTAAAACACAACAACCCCAAGTAAAAGCAACAAGCAAACACATTCACACATACATGTACACATGTCACCGCCACCATGACTACCCCACCAAGTAATTATTTAGGGAGGAATTTGGTCCAAACCTGAAAATCAACTCATATGATTGGTTCTGTACTTTTTAAGGAAAATTGTACTTATTTTGTTGTCAGCCCAGGATTTCTCAACCTCTGCACTATTGACATTTTGGCCGGATAATTCTTTGTTGTGGGAAGCTGCCTGTGCATTGTAGGATGTCTAAAGCATCCCTGGCTTCTATCTGCTAGATGCCAGTAATAACCATCCCAAACCACCCCAGTGTGACAACCAAAAAAAATGTCTCTAGACATTGCCAAGTGTCTCCTGGAGGGCAAAATCATCCCCGTTGAGAACGACTGATCTAACCTGAGGATATAGGAACTGGATGGTAGAAATGTAATAAATAAGTCATTGAGGTATTTATATAAAATTTTCATTGTAACTATTCTGTAATGGTTTGCACAATCACCTACAATTATCACGTATCATGTAAGGTCATTTTTGCCCTTGAACAAATCTGAGATTTTCTGCCAACTCCACCCCTATCTCATGGAAATAAGGTTGGTTTTTGACCCTTGTTCTCTCTTGTAGTTCACATGCAGCTTTGTTTGCCAAAGTCACATTTCGAAAGGCATCCGTCTGTAACAAGCAGTCAGGCCTTTTGTTACCATTTGCTATTTCAAAAGGTTTAGCTTGTCACATCTTAGAAACTTCTCAGATACTGAAACTCCCCATCATCGTGTGTTAGTTTCATTTATTCCAGTGAAGCTTCTACTAACAAAGTAATACTTATTTCTTACAATAAATAATATTTTTTCAGTATTTTTGATTAAATGCATCATGAGAAACTGAGGCAAAGACATTTTAGGAGCTTCTTGAAAGAAATGAGAATAAGAGAAAGCAAATTTTTTCCTTAAATATCATAAGGATTTGTGGCTATTTCTCCTCCAAGAAAACGTCTCCTTTCTATGTGCAATTGGTTGATGTCCACTTACCAGAAGGAGCTCAATGAAATTATTAAGAAAAAAATATTAAATGTAAGTGTTATCTAAAGTATTCCTTAAGTTCATATTCACATAGTCAACTGCTTACTAAAGTCTCTCAAAAACCTTACAGTGCCTAAACTCAACCTAACCAAAGCTTAACTGATTATCTGTCACCCAAAAACCTTTCCTGGCTTGCCTATCTCAGTGAATGCAGCCTCATTTCTTCTCAACCAAGCTGGAAACCTCAGAGTTGTACAGACCCAGTGTATTTCACATCTCTATTTTTGTTTTTCCATTCCACAACCATGACCTTAGTCCAGGCCTCATATTTCATTTCTGTAATATCAAAAAAATAAGGTGTTTTGTTATGAGCTGAATTGTGTCTCCCCCAAAAGTCATATGTTGAAGCCCTAACTCTCAGTGCCTCAGCGTGTGACAGTATTTGGAGAGAAGGCCTTTAAAGAGGTAATTAAGCTAGAAGGAGGCCTTTAGGGCGAGCCCTAATCTAATATTACTGTTGTCCTTATAAAAAGAGGAGATTAGGACACAAAAGGACACCAGAGATGTGCGCACACAAAGGAAAGACCATGCGAGGACACAACGGGAAGGGGGCCATCTACCAGCCAAGGTGAAGAAAACCCAAACCTGCTAACACCTCAACCTTGAACTTCTAGCTCCAGAACTGTGAGAAACAAATTTCTGTTTAAGGGCCAGTTTGTGGTGTTTTGCTATGGCAGCCACAGAGAACTAATACAAATCCTAACCGTTCCCTTTGACTCTAGCTGGTCTCCTTCTACTTTTCCTTTCACACCACAGCAGTAGCAGGTTTTTGTGTTTTGTTTGTCGTTTTGTTTCTGTCTAAACTTCACACAGGTAGCTCCACACCTAAGCTTAAAACCCTTCAAAGACTCCCAAGTTCTTAGAATAATGATGTCAAGTAATTTCCATATTATATGCTAACACCAGCAGATTGGTAGTGGTGCCAAAATACTCATGTTCAGAGGATTCAGAGACCGTGGTTGAACTTGACAAGAAAGAATCCTATAATGATTGGCGTGTGGGCCATGGATGCGGATGAAGAACGTGGTTGCAGGCTCGCCTCCTTTGCAATCCCCAGCGCAGGGGCTAAAATGCCCCCTCAGCTCGGCGGCACCCCAGCAACTCTGCCACTTAGCCTTGGGAACCTCTCCAGTCTGCTCATGGTATCAGCTCTTGCACTCCACCCTTGCACCACACCCATCTGAGGCTCTGCAATGTTGCATGATGCCAGGACTCCATAGTTGGCTAGATTTTGCTTCCTGCTGTGAGTACCCTGTCCACATTGCCCATCTTTTGGGTATCTACTTATATTTCTAAGCCCAACTCATGCAACTTTTTAAATGAAAAATCTTAAACCATGCTATTTTATAAAAAAACTCTCTCACATTTTTGCCTAATTGTATTTCATTTGTCCCGGCAACAGTGACACTTTACTGTATTTTGTTTTACATGACTGTCTCTACCTCTAGAAAGAGAACTTCTTAAGATCAGGGGTCATGTTTTATTCATCTGTATATTCTCCTGCACTTACTTAATGTGTTTAAAATAAATAGAATGAAGGAAATAATGAATGAGTACATGAACATATATAGCTTTGGGCTAAGTGAGGAATAAAAGTATTTCTGTTAAATATCTACAGAAAATTATTATGACACCAAATCAGAAGGGTCTTCACACTTATGAAGTACAAGAAAATCTATGTAAATAAGTGGGTTTAATCCATAGCTAGGATAAAGGAAATGTCAAAGTTAGGAAGTGCATCCCTTGGGCCAGATACAATCAGACACACTTTCATTCTTTGATCATAGCGAAATGGAAATTTCAGGACATCGAGAAATAGTGACTAATCAAAATGGTTTTTATTAGACCTTTTTTTTTTTTTTTCCCTTTTTTTTGTGTCTGGCAATGGATCGCAACCCTCAGTGTTGCCCCCGTACCGGACCGGGACCGGCAACGGGATCGCAACCCTCGGTGTTGCTCCCGCACCTCGCTCAGCCAGTGAGCGGGAACTGGTCTGTATGTGGGATCCGAACCCTCGGCGGGAGTGCCACCGCTTGAAGTGCGGCGCACTGTAGCAGTGCACGCCACCAGGCCAGCCCTATTAGACCTTTTTATAGCTTTCTGCCAAAGGAGAATTACTTCTAACATCCGAACGAGGAAACCCAGGATGACTTAGCTTCCTTGACCCTGGATGTGAACAAGGAAGGGGCTAGTTTTAAGACAAGAATGCTGTTTATGACAGGACACTGCTTCAAAGGGAAGGGGGTGATCTAAATCTTTCTATTACTTCTTCTGGGCTGGAGCTGCAACACATCCAGCCACAATATTGTTACCTCATTTGGGGATCTGGCTAAAACAAAAAACAAACAAACAAAAACTTTGCAAAAATGAGAATTTTCATAGGAATTTCATAAACTTGACATATTCTATTCTCTTGTTACATTATGTGTCATTTATCTTCTTGGAAAGAGGCCCACACATCGTGGCAAACTTGTTTAATACTCACTTGTTGTTTTCATGTTTTTAAGAAAAATGAAGAGAGATTACTACACGGAGATGTTAAAAGGCCTCCCAGGAAAGCAAATCCTCTAATTTCCTCAGGTTTCATCTCCTATATACACACTGACAGCTGCTACCTATGGTTATGGGGATAATGCTTTGATATAAAATCATATATTTCCATTGCTTTCACCCTGTTTTTCTCTCCACCATTCAAACAGCTATTATAGCTTTACATAGGCATTGTTCTAGACACCACCCAGGCCCAAATGTCATTTCAGTTCCTGAATATATTTCTTAAAAACATAGCAGATGAAGTCTGAAGGGTACTTGCTTCAGATGGACAAGAACCAGGCTATATCAAGAAAAAAGGGGAACTGGTGGCTTCTCAGAATTTCCAAAGATGGTTTATTTTCTACTTTTTCTTATAAATTTATTTTTTAATTGACACATATTAACTGCACATATTTATGAGGTACAAAGTTACATTTCAGTACATGTACAAATGTGTGATGATCAAAACAGGGTTTTAAATACCAATAATCAAGATTGGGAGACTGAAGAGGGAGTTTGCACTAAACACTGACGGGTACAGCAGCAGGCACGCTGAGTGAGGTAATTATCTCCCTCAACCCCCAGAAGAAACGGCATTCAACCAGCAGAGGAGGAAGAAGGCTCAGGTGGGGGGACTGGGATAAAGTGGCTGGTGCCGTGTTAAAAGCCTCCGGCCAACTGCAACTCGTTTTCCTCTTAGATGTGTCAACAGAGGGTGGCAGGGTGAGAGAGACACCCAGTGTGGGGTGGGAGAGGTCCCAGAGTACTGGAGCTAGTGCTGTGCCCCCCAGAGCTTATCCTAGGTGGATTTCATGCCTCTGAGAAAATCCCTGAGATGTGCAGAGGCTGGAAGCAACCTAGGGTGCAGGGGGCTATTTGGTGAGGACTGAGGGAAGTGTGCCAGCAAATCCATTTGAAGGGAAGTTCCACAAAGTCCCTCACACCCCCGAGATGCACAGATAGTAGCTGAGAATCACAAGCCTCCAAAGGGCTGAGAAGGAGCTCTGAAGACTATAGATAGAAAAGTCCTGGGTTTGAACTACAAGACGCAGCGTGGGTGGGCCTCATAACCAGAGCCACAGCCAAGTCTAAGCAGATCAAGCCATCTTGCCTGGGAATCCATTGGGATCAGAGGCAGCCCAAAAAGCAACCAGATACTATTCTTTCACTGCCCCTTGGGGAAACTGACCACACCGTGGGAGAAAGGAAGCTGAAGTGGAGAGAAAAGTTCAATTTAGCTGAATACTTACCTAAAAGAGACAGGATTCTAACCCCAGATTATCTGAGTTTCCTCAAAGAAAACAGATTGTTTTCCAACAACAGTGTACATGTAGACTTGAGTGCAAATATAGAACAGTAAATAAATCAGCCTTTTGGCACATCTGGGTTGATACTATAAAATTTAAACAACTATAATGCAAAAATATGTACACATATGGACAGTGAGAGGAGGCTTTTATGGTCTGAAACACTTCTCACCAGACGTGTCCTAATAGATGGTCTTCTAGAATTTTATGCATGCTCACCAAAGGCCACTGAAAGGAAGCCCAGCAGAGAGCCACAGCCTTCCGCTCCCTAAGCACTTGACTTCTTGACTCAGCACAGACCTTCGTTTTGCTTCTGCAATCCCTCTGTTTACAAATCCATCTGTTATTAGTGTGGAAAATAGTCTGGAAACCTAAACAAGGGCCATCCTTGAGCTCAGGTGCTCTGAATGCTGGGACAAACAAGAAAACAATGTCTTCAAGGATCTCAAAAGTTACCAGCAGCCATGAGCCCAGCAAGATGACTAAAATAACACAGTAGGGACATAGTGAGATGGGATGGGAAGCAACTGGAACCTTTATTCACCACCGGCATGAGTGTAACTAGTCACCTCTCTGGATATCTGTTCGGAAGTATTTACTCAGATGAACTTATCCATACCCTATGACCCAGCAATTCCACTCCTAGGTATGTACCCAGCATATGTATGTGCTTTTCCTCAATGATCCATACAAGAATGTTCAAAACAGCAGTACTTGTAGTAGCTGAAAACAGCGAACCTAAATACCCATCAAGAAAAGATAAACTGCATAACCTATAATAGAGAAATATACAACAGTGAGAATAAAGGAATTGAAATGAAATATAATTACGGGTGGATCTCATAAACGTGATGTTGAGTGTAGGATGCCAGACTCAAAAGATGGGTATGATTCCATATTTGCAAAGTGCAGGAAAAGCAAGACAAATCTAGAAGCCGGGACAGGGGATAGGAGCTAGAAGGTGACATGAGGGGCATGTGCGTTATTTCTGGATCTCAGGGCTTTTACATAGGTGTGTGTTCAGTTTGTAAGAAATTCAGCAAATTTCGCATTCATGATATGCACACTTTTCTGTTTGTATTATATTATGTCATACTTTACATTGCTTTGTATATTTTATTATGTTATACTTTATATTATATTCCAAGGAAAAGTTTATGAAAATTAAGATCCCCCAAACCAAATATAAATTAGTGTAGGATCAGAGATCTATTTCCGTCATTTATTAATGCAGAAACCGAGTTTGCTTTTCCCTGAGATTTCCACAGCTTCGAGCTAAAACTGTCAAAGTTCCCTACAGCCAGCCACATGAATATACAAAGGGTCCTGGAAGCAAAAATAGGTAGGAAATGTCAGAACACTCATATTGCACATGCTACCTTCCCCTTTTACTGACTAAAAAGAACTTTGAGAACTCCACACTGAAAATTTCTCTTTCCATCTCACAGGCTCTAAAATCACAGTCTTGAAAAGCCTCATTTCAGAGAGAGACAGGCACAGCAGCAGGTGCCATTTCTGATTCCTCACGGCTCCTGTCTGTGTGGAGTGCAGAGGGATAAAAGCGCTGATGAGCACATTCTTCCCACAATTTCATATTCATGGAATTTGTTGTTACTTAACTTTTCACAAATCATTAGGCTGAAGTACCTCTCCATTTTTCCCCCAAATAGTGTCATTTGACCTGGTATCTAGCTTAATACAGCCTCTGCTTTTGAATAGATTTCCTCACAAGTGGCAATCTCTAATAGGGTCATGTCGAGAGGCAACCCTTCTGTCTGCTACCTATTGCACGTTAACGTGATGAGGGTAATTTCAAATGGCATTCAATCAAAAAGTCTGAAAGTTTTATTAGTGAGGTTGGGGGCTTTCTCATGTTCAGATGAAGCTCATTGCTTGACTCCGACATTTTCAACTATGATTTTGGAGGGTGGAATTTTTTAAACTGTGCATGTACTCCGTGGTCCGCATTCCCTTACAGACTAAATAGTGGGCTGTGCTTTTAGAATATTAAATGCAAATTCATTTTCTTCATCCAAATAGGTACAATAGATCACTTGCCATTTAATCACCAATATCGATGATCTCCAAATGCGTGAGATAAATTGAGTGTTAAACCATGAAGATCTAATCACGTGTTTCTTGGTGGAAAACAACACTACCTACCCCTAGATTGCTGTTGATACATGTACTCCTATTAAGTTACCATATAGCCCCTTTTCTTTAGGATAGAATTGCTTGCCTAAGGAATGAGCCACAGAAAGATTTGGAGAACAGGATGAAATCGCTTGCCGTTTCTGATCTTTTGGAAGTTAAAAAAAAGATTTGGGGTAGAATCCAGGCTTACTTGGACAATATGCTGAAATAAATAAGCCATGATGCCGTGGTTGAGGAAAGAGGCAATCGTGGAACAAATTTGCCTCCCTGAGTACAGTGAAGCTCAACCAAGCCCCTGTTATCCTGTTTCAAGAAATTCATGATTCTGAGCAGGTCTAGACAAAAACAAAAATGATATAAAATTGGGATTAGGTCATTATTCTGGAATCAGGCATTATACAGATCAGGATCCTCTGAGAAGTGTGGGTCATTCTGAACTAAGTGGAGTAAGATCGTTAAAGAATTTGATTTAATTTCTTCATATCTTCACCACTCAAGAGACCCAACATGAACCAGGCTGAGAATCCTTGCTAGAGCTTGGGACAATAATCCAAGCTTCCAATGGTCTTACTTCTATAACATCAATTTCTTTAGAGGAATGGGGAAGAAAGGATGTTGGCATCAAACAACCTTCAGTACCATGTTGACCTCTACTTGGTTGGTTTCTACCAGTCTTTATGTTCCCGGAATAGTCTGCCGAACATTGACTCTCCCTTCTTGTGGGCTAATTCATATACAGCTAAGAGGTACCGCATCTCAACTTCAGACTTTATTCTTCAGACATCCATACGTATTTTTCTACTTCTTTTAATTAAAAAAATGTCAAATGGAATTGTTAAAATTTGAGTAACTTGGAAAGAAGAGAAGAGATTTTTCTCTATTTCCAAAAAACAAAACATTTACGAGTATTATCATTTTGGTATTTGCCTTTCCATTCTTTTTTCATATGCATAAATAATTTTATATTATACTAATTATATAAATTATATAAACTTTTATCTAATATTTGGAAATATATTTAAGGACATTTCTAGACTATACAATAATATGGAAACTTAACATTGAAATCTCAACAATGGTCAATACATTTTGTAGGCTTGGTATTAGAATATTAATATTTTGAAACCCTTATTCTTTAATGAGCCTGTAGTCACTGGGTACCATGCCTTGGTACAAAATAGCTCCATGGAACGTTCCCCCTATTTGAGCATATACTGTTCTGCAATCCCTGCTTTGCTGATTCTGATTTCCTCCCTCTTCCTAACTTTCCTTTGCTTCCCCTTAAAGCCTCAAATTACACAAAAATAAAAAACGGCGAGGGCTCAAGAGGAAGCAGACAAACCAGGGGACCAGACCAAATGATCAGTATTGACGGATTCCAGCCTGCAAGTTTCTGAGTCCTGGGAAAACATTTATGATCAAGAATCAAATTACACCCATTTATTTAACTAGGTCTTGTGTTAATGGAAAGGGAGCATATATCCGTCAAATCACTAAACTGAGCCAGCAGCTCATTTTCAAGCTTGTGTTTTTTAATTGAAAATAATTATTAGTATCACTTGATTTACTTTTACTGTTCATAACCAACATCGTGAAAAAGCTCAGATTTGAAGAGTTAATGGAAGTAATTAGAGAATGACTTCAGATTTTTTTAAAGTTGCTTGCACCCTATTAAGCAAGTAGTGATATTGTGAAATACTGCAGTCTATTGCTGCTGTTTGTGTAACAGACCATGCCTCTGTTTTGTTTTACTGTTTATGCAGAACATTTTGACTTTCAGAGAGAAGAGATTTTCACAAATGCTATTAAAAATGCTTTGGAAGGAGTGTTTATTTGGAGCTGCCAGACCAAAAGTTTGGCTTGGAGAGTTGATTAAGCACGGGCCCCGAAGAAATTGAAAGAAGTATTGCCATCACTCCAAGCATGGCAATAGTCTCTGGATGGAAATCTCTTAATAAGACAACTTTAAAAATAATTAAGCCAGTTGTGTAATAAAAATAAAGAAAATATGCTCAGCATCAAAATATCATTTTTTTCAAAATGGTGTGTCATGAGTTAAATAACTCTAGACCCAAATCTTAATTTTAGCATATTCCTTATGCTGAAGATGTTTCCATGGTATAAAGGGATTCCAAGTTCTGAGACATGTGCGATCCAGTGCTTTGTTGAAACAGTGGTCTTATGATGAAGAGATATCATGTGGTTTTTACAGTATCAGGTAGAAGGAAAGATTATGATGCCTCTTGTGGGGAGCCCATCAGACATTAATCCCTGGACCCTGGTGCTTCACTCCCTTACAGTCACCCATCATAATATTTAACCACACTGTGTGACAAATTTCACAATACAATGTCCCTTAGATTGCTTCTTTTCAAAGCATAAAAACAAGCTTATAAATGTCTGTTCATTTTTACATACTGTCTGTTTCAACATAAAGACTGTGAAAAGTCAAAGCACCTAGAAATTTCCCCATTCTGTGTCTTCCCATATTCTTTTGTAAAGCCAAGAAGTAGATGTCACGGCTGAGATGATGAAATCTTGAATTCGACTGATCATTCCCAATCTCACATGACAAAAACGTGTTTGCCTCAAACCTCAGTTTTCTGCTGCCAATCACAGTGCTGCCGTCAGGGGCCTGCAGTAACAGCTTAGGTTATTTAGAGGCAAATAGCATTTCTCCTACGTATTGCCAGTGATGCCCGTCATTCTCACCCCATTCTCATGCCTACAATAAAAGAGAACTCTGATCATACTATCACACTCTCGTGCATCAAGGGTTTTTTCATATTTTACCCTACTTAATCTCCAAAATAACCCTATGAGGTAGAAACGATGATTCCCATCTTATAAGGGTACTGGTTCTCACCCCATTCTCATGCCTACAATAAAAGAGAACTCTGATCATACTATCACACTCTCGTGCATCAAGGGTTTTTTCATATTTTACCCCACTTAATCTCCAAAATAACCCTATGAGGTAGAAACGATGATTCCCATCTTATAAGGGTACTGAGGCTAAAGTGTAAAACAATGTGACAGAAATTGTGATAAAAAAATACTGGGCAAGAAGTCAAATATTGATTTGCCTAATTCCAAAACTTGCATTTCTTTACTTGGTTACGGAAAGATTTTTCAAATCTTCCCTTTCTCAAAGAAGTGCTTACAACACTCTCAAAATTACTCATGGTGGATCTCACACCATCTGGAAATGTCCCAGCAGGGGGTTTCCACATTTGCTTTCATGGCCTCAAGTTTTAGGCCACATTCATTGTCATAAGGAAGAAAAGGTCTCCATAAGTTGGTGTTGGGTATTTGAGTGGGCTACACATAAAATCTGTATTCTTCTTCTTCTAAGTGTTCTGACCAATAAAAACAATTTGTTATCCCGTTGTGTACTTTGCTGGTTGCCTGCCCATCATCTATCCTCATTCTTCTTAACAGCACCCCAGTTTTGTCCAGGTGTCTGATTCTCCTTTGCATGGTCTCAGAAGAAGTGGTCTGACCCCACTCAGGAAGGAGTCATGAGTGGTCTAAAAACTATTCCACCCTTTGCCAGTCATTGGTTAAGGAATATTAAGCCATTGAGCCATTGAGACTTCCCTGGTAAGGGAAATATTTCCCACTCTATGAGAAAAGGCAGGAAAATGAGGAAAACACAAATAGTCCCTGGGCTGCATACTTCATTAGGAAATTGACAGCAAACATTGCATGTACTCAATATTTTTAGCTAAATATTATTGTGTGTAGAGACTAAGAGAGAGAGAGAGCGAGAGAGAGAGAGAGGACACGGATTATTAATCATAAGAGTTAATCACTCTTTAAATGCTTTTCTTTCAAAGACTTTCCTTTGAATTAATGGTTATTGCCTACATGATGTTTTCTGGAGGAAAATTAGACTCCTCTGAAAAATTAAATCTCCTTTCTTCACAAACAATAGGGCTTCTACCTAGCTCTACTGTCTCCATGTCAACTGGCTTTATGGTCCTCCATCAAGTCAGTGCTGTGCGGCTACTGAAACTGGAGCCAATTTTCCACACAGACTTTCACCAGATATGTTGTTAAAATCAACTTGCTGCCTTTTAAAGCTTCAGCTAAGGCTCGTGTGTCTCTTGGGAATAAGTGCTGGTGGAGAGCCAAACAGAAATCAGAACCAGAAATGGTTCTCTCTGCTTTATTTGAAATGTGTGGCTATTTGTTGCAATCAAGGATTCAGGAGAAATGGAAGCAGGTTCAATGGTAGAGGCTGCTGGTGCCTGCCCCGACTTCTCGCATAAGCTGGTGCATCCATTCTCCCTGTTTTTGTAAGGGTTGGCTGCAACAGTTCACTAGTAAACTTGTCCCAGAAACTGGTCTCCACCAAAGTCAGCTACCTACCCCCAGAACATACTTGTGAGGTTATGTCTTCTTTCCCAGGGTCAGTGGACAGCCCATGAGACTGGGGTACAAATTCCTGCTCCCATGTCTCAAGATGAGACTACCCTGTGCCGTCGCTCACACTCCAGAGCTCTCTGTGTGATCAGACTGAGGCTAGACTTCAACTGAACTCACCTCTTTGCCTAACTTCGTCACCTACTTTACCTTGCTTGGCTCACGCTCTTACAAGTTTCTCCTGAAAGCGTGCCCTCCTAAACTGGTGGCATGAGTAACTCTGTCTTAGGATCTGCTCCAAGTATTTTGACCTAAAACAAGAATGTGCTCTTCCTTCAGGATACTTGGGATTATATCCTGGTTCCACTACTTATCAACTGTGTATGACCTTGGGGAAATTATAACTGCTCTAAGCCTCAATTTTCCCATTTGAAATACAAAGATAATAGTAGGATCTACCTTATAGGATTCTTGAAGATCTAAACTAGTAATAATGAAAAGAGCTTCTCTCATGCCTGGCAAACAGTAAGCACTTAATAAATATTTGTGATGGTACTTGGTTTTGTTTTTTTTTTTGTCCTTTTTGAGACCAGCCGCACCGCGCTCAGCCAGTGAGTGCACCGGTCATCCCTATATAGGATCCGAACCCGCGGTAGGAGCACTGCTGCGCTCCCAGCGCCGCACTCTCCGCAGTGCCGCACTCTCCACAGTGCGCCACGGGCTCGGCCCACGGTACTTGTTTGGATTATCATCATTGTTATAGTTCCCACAGCACTCACAACCCATGCTAGTCCTCTGGAGATACAATTTTGCCAGCCGTCCTCACCCAGGCTGCTGGCTGCTGAGAAAAATATGCAGAAGAGCAGCATATGTAGAGATGGCAGCCAGAGGATTGCAATAACATGGCAATAAGCAGAGTTATGCACCTTAGGAAACATCCAGACTTCCTGATCATGCTCGTTCCACTCAATTTAATAAACATTTATGGCGTTCCATGTGCCAGGAACTGTAGTAGGTTACAGATATCCAAGACGGGAATCTATTTTATTCTTTGCAAGTGGACAGTACAGGGTGAGGGTAGGTGATTAATTTTGTGGTGCAATCATAATCCCCTCAAGTGTTAAATACATAAATGTATAAATGCTGGCTGTTAAGTCATAATACATTTGAAAGTCTCAGATAATTGTCTAGGAGGTGAAATAAACAGGCTTGGGGATAAATCTACTGCTAATATAATTAAGTTAGTTATATAAGCTTTTAATGGATTACATTTTTATAAGCACTAATACTTGTAAAATTTTTGCTTTTAGCAAATTAGGTATCATTTGAACACACTGGCTGATGCTTAATAAGAATTAGAATTATGTTTTGCTTGTTCTATAAGTAAATATCTTGTTACATGCCTGTTTAATGCTTGCAAAAACCATTCCAAACAATCTCTTTAGAATAAGAGTCTAATTACACATTTGTCATTAAAATTACAGTGAGCTAATTGCCTTGGAGATATCTTTATCTCTCTCGCAGCTTGCTTAATCCTAATGCGTGTTTTCAATAATTATTTGTTATTTAATTAACTAATTAACAAACAATACCTGTCCTACGAAAATCCTAAATTAAACACTTGAGGCTCTTTAATTGAATGCTCACTAACCCAATATAGCCCTTAATATTAGACCTTTTAAATATTGTAAAGATTCTATTGAATCACATATTAGTTGGCTCCTGTTATCTTTGGTGCTTAATTGGTAGAAAAAGGGCAGTTGATAATACACAAGGGGTAGCCGGCACAGTAAGGCTCTGATGAAACATAAAATATCCATTAATAGCTGCTGAGCAACAAAGTTGGTCAGCCATACCAGCCAGCAACAAGGCACGACATTCATTTACAATATCCGTGTCCTTGCCCCACAAAATTAAGAAGCACAGCTTGGAAGATAAGTGTAAACAGGCTCCAAAGTCAATAGCCTATGATGGAAAACAGACACCTGTGGCATTCTGTCCCCCACTGCACTTGGTGTTACTTTGAACACACCTGGAGGGCAGTATTATCTCCTATGGATACAGTGTTTGTAGAGGAACTCAAGAGTATTCCTTTATACTGTATCCTCTCAGATTGTTTTCCAAGTCTCCAGTCTACCCCACTTCAACCTTGAAAATGCAGCTAGAAAAAACTTTCTAAAATGCAGCCAGTGAGAGCTGGTTGTTTAAAGAACCCTGTCACCTCTCCTCCCTCTGTCTCTCTTGCTTCCTCTCACCATGTGACCTGGCACACTCCAGCTGCCTGCCACTTTCTGCCTTGAGTAGAAGCAGCCTGAGGCCCGTGCCAGATGCAGCTGTCCCAGAATCAGGAGCCAAATAAACCTCTTTTCTTTATAAATTTAAAAAAAAAAATGCATATCTAATTATTAACTTCTTATTAATGAATTTCCACCAATTGCTAAGGATTGGTTTCTAACCTCTTTGGTATTTGCAGTTCCAGACCTTAATTCCCGGTTTCCTAGTGATTTCCTGACATCACCAGCCACCTCTTCCTATACTTTTTGCTCCGTTAGGAGCATTACCTTAAGTTTTCACTCCTCCACTTTGTACATTATTTGCTCCTCTCTATGGCTGTCCTACTCAACTTTAAACGGTGCATCCTTCCAAGAATTACCTGCTCTTCAAACCTGTAGTCAGAGTTAAAACCAACCTTTTCTCTGTTTCCTATACTGCCTCCTTGATATGGTGCATACTAAATTTTATTGTAATTGTTTGCATGTCTATCTCCCATCTTAGACTATGAACATCAGACTTGAATGGTTAAAAGCACAGACTATATATCTAGAAAACATAGGTTCAAATTTCTGCCTCACCACTTGCAAGTGCATAAATGTAGAGGCAAAAATACTTCATTCCTCTTATCTTCAGTTTTTATATCTGTAATATGGGTTATTGTGAATCATATGGCATAATGCTTACAAAGTGCCAATAACAACACCTGACACACAGGAAATTCTAAATCATTGTGACTTTGTTTTAATGTTATTATATACACTTAATATTGTATTTTGCATGCCTAATACAGTTTATGGCACATTGTGTGTATATGTACTCAGTCAATGTCACTAAATGACTGGATGCATGAATGATTGCATGAATAAATAACTGTATGAATGACTTGAAACAGAGAGAGAAAGACTTTTGGGGTAATATAAAAGTTCTTATATATACTTTAAAATATGTCCTTCATCAAAGGGATCAAAGTGTTTCCATGTGGCTCTAGAGGGAGATCCGTGAGCATAAAATAAACTGATAGATAGGGAGAGTTTGGTTCAACATTAAAATTTTCTAAAAATTGGAATGTATTTAAAATTGAATGGGCTTCCTGTGTTTCTTTTTAGTTTACATGTTCAAGCAGAGATTGAACAATAAAATTGTTGGGGAACTATAGGTTTTTAGGGCTAGATTACATGACACCAAATGTTCCTATGTTTTTATGGATCTGTGACTTTAAAGTTTTCAAGTACTCCACATGTTTATAATAGCTCACGTGCTCACCGTTCTATTGGATATAGCATTTACTCATTTATCCTTCGTGCTGTTCAATGTTCAGACTTATTAAAACATTGCTAAGATTTCAATGAACCTCTTTTTAAATTGGCTCAGTTGTTCATTTCAATGAGTAATAACTACAGTGACACTAAAGTTAGAGTTTCCTTGTACTGTCTGCAGATAAGAAACCCTTGAGAGGAGTCTGAGCTTCTTAACTCTGTAAAGCAAGCACCAGTAATGGTGCATACTGAGACACTGACTTCAGGCACATCTTTTTCCTTGCAAAATATTTTCAACATGTGTTTTCAAGTTTTGACATTGCTATTTGCTTTATTGGGCTTCCCCCCACACTACCACCACCCCTGGAAATAATATTCAAAATCTCCCAACTTCGGTACAGCAGTAATTTGATTTAACAGTTCTCTATGTTTATTCTGAGTTACTGACTAGTAGCTTAGAAAATATTATCAGTTGAAAATGTCATATGTGGGCTTCCAGTCAAGATAGCAGAATAGACAGTCCCCAGTGTCACTCTCTCCCACAAATTAACCAATTTACAACTATTAAAAAGCAACAACAGCCAAGCTGGGGCAGCTAGAGCTCAGGGGAAGAGGAGGAGAGACCTCCAGAGTGCATGAAGGTGGGAGAAGCCACAGTGACAGAAAGAAAGGACTGCTTTGACCATTTCAAGCCTGGGATGCTTCAAGACTGGAGTTCCTGAGTGCACAGAGCAGGAGCTGGCAAAAGCCGCAACTGTGCCCTTTGGATGGAGTTACATGGGGCTACATGGGAGAAAAATGCCTTGGTGGCCCCCAGGCCAACAAGACTACTAATAGGGTTCCCATGGACCCACATAGGAGCAAGGAGCCACAACTGAATAAAAGGAACCACTCAGAGGCTACTGAGTCATCACAAGGGACCAGTGCATGGCCTCTCCCATGGGAATTGTTTGGAGCACGGGCAGTAGGGGAGCTGGGACACTGGGGGAACACTGGGGCACAGCAAGGACAGCTGATATAATCCCCAAACTGTGTAGGACCACTCAGTGGAGACTGATCAGGAATGTAGAACTGCAGGGGGTGCAGTTTGATGAAAAGACTCAGGTCCAGACCAGAGTTTCTATACACCCAGGTGCACTGGATCTCACGAGACCTGGAAGTAGCTATAAAGTCAACCATTAAAACCTGAGCCGCACAAAAAGCCTTCCCCAGTGAATCAGCAGCAAAGCAGTAATTTAGCTAAACCACAGAGCTCAAGTACTGTCCCCACAGGAAGTTCCCCCATTTTAGAAGTAAGCAAAGGACAATAAATTAGTTTCAGTGCAGAATTTAAGTAGTAGGTAGAGCAAATAATCCAACGCAGAACTGGAAGAAAAAACAAAATACCCACAGACCAGAGAAAAAGTTTGATATTAATTAGTAAAGGTCTCACACCACCAAAGAACACCTATAAAACCTTGGGCTACCAAGCCAGGGAAGAGAGAAGGCTAGGGCCTCAGCCATGCCTCCCAACACCTGCAACCAGTCCCAAGGATGGGGGCAGAGGGCCTTGGACACCCTCCCCCAACATGGGCCACCAGCCCAGCAACAACCACCCAGCCACTGCAGGAAGTGCCCTGGGCTCCTGAGCTGGGGTGGTGGGGACCGAGGGCTTGAGCCACACCCCTCCGACATCTGTACTTAGCCCAGCAATGACCAAGCCACCACTGGAAGTCCCCTGGTCTCCCCTGCAGGAAAGAGGTGGGTGCCACAGGCCTCAACCCCACCCCTCCTTTGTCCTCCCTCTCCTACCCTATTTTCTTGCCCTTTCCCCTCTCCTCTCCCCCCAACTGCTCCACAACAACATTATAGGATGTAAAAAATAGTAATAATAATATTAACAAATAAATAATTTTTTTAAAAAAGAAAAGAAAATGTCATACTTGGAAAGTTATGTACACAGTAAATGAAATCATCTACTCCACCTTGAAAACTTTAGGGGAGACAGAGTTCTGAAAAAAGCTACCCATAAAGGGGTCCTTCCAGGAAGCACCAAGTCCTAATCTGACCCTTGCTTCTTTGTATTCATTGTCGCTATCTAGAAGATAAATGCTAAAGTCATCGCCTTCCCAAAGAAAGAAGCAGTTTTCCTCCCTTCCAATAGTCCAACTCTCATTTATAAAAATAAGAGCCACATAGATAGTCTGAACTTATTTCAAATTAATATTATACTCCAAAGTTTTGTTGCAACTGTTCATAATTTACCTGCCAGAGATTGTGAAAGACATTATAATTCCAATCAAAGAATTTTCTTTTGCTTATATGTAGAATGATTTCTCTTACTTTCAATAGTTTTTGTTAAATCACATAGGGTGAGAAATAATAATAGGGTATCACCTAATTGAATATGTCATCCTGATGGGTGGCACAATACTCCATTTTAAACACAACAGTTGCTTGCTGGCTACCAAGTTGGATTGATTGCCCTCATTATGTGCATAGTTTGCTTGTCCCTTCTTCCCCACCCCCTCCTGTACCCCAGCTCTACTGAGCTGTTGAAATCCTGTATTTCAAATTAGGCGTGAACTTGCCATTCTGAAGCATTGTTGCACTTGAATTGTTGGTACTATTTCAAATGCCAAGAGACTGGACGGAAATCTAAAAACTTACAGTGAAAGCTACTTTTTAAAAATAATCTAGCATAAGGATCACAGCCTTTTCACCAAGCTAGCAATTAAAGTCATCACTACCACTGGCCCTAGAAAAATTGATTGGGGCTGTTTTATTATCCATACCTTCTAAACTGCTTTCCTGTACAATCTGACACCAAAGTCAGAAATCACACAGTGAAAACTAGTACCAGGAAGAGAGAGAAAAGGTCATTAAATAAAACTCGTATTCCACTCATATTAACCCTGCGGAAAATGACCGGGGAGGTAATGTCTCAGATACCCATGTAATTTATCATTGCTAAAGACATTTGTCCAATCTAACATACNCATCACTACCACTGGCCCTAGAAAAATTGATTGGGGCTGTTTTATTATCCATACCTTCTAAACTGCTTTCCTGTACAATCTGACACCAAAGTCAGAAATCACACAGTGAAAACTAGTACCAGGAAGAGAGAGAAAAGGTCATTAAATAAAACTCGTATTCCACTCATATTAACCCTGCGGAAAATGACCGGGGAGGTAATGTCTCAGATACCCATGTAATTTATCATTGCTAAAGACATTTGTCCAATCTAACATACTTTTCCTATTCAACAGGGAAAAATACACTAACTTGCACTTCATGGACATCTGATTTTTTAGACAGCTCAGCTGGGAAGACTTTTCCTTGCCTATTTTTAAAAATCCTTAATTTGCTTATGAGCAATATTTGTATATACAGCCTTTCTGACACGTCATATCTCCTATCTCCCAACCCTCTGCCCTTCCGCCTCTCGCATGGATATCTCTGTTCTGTTATATAACAAACTTTCTCCGAAAAACCTGCTCATTATCCTCGCAGGTGTTTTGCTCTTTTTATTCCATGGCTGCGGCTCTCCATTTTTTAAGTTCTGTGGTTTGCAGGTGGCAGTCGGCAAAGAATATCAAATGAGGTGGGGCTGGAACTCGGTCCCCGAGCTTGGCTGGCTTGCAGACATAGCTCCAATGCTGGTGTGACATTTAGAAACAATTCCCTTGCAGAGTTGGCACAGGCAAGGGGAGGGTTAGGTGCTGGTTGCAGAGTTACGGGACAGTTAGAAACTGACCCACTTGGCTTGAGAATGCTTCTAAAAATAGCAGCTGTCATAGGCTGGACACCTACCACATGTCAGAAGTTATTGCAGCTGTTTTACCTCTGTTTTATCTTTTAGTATCTATTCCAACCTTGCAAAATACAGATTGTTAACCCGTTTTTCAGATTGGGAAGCTAAGACTCACTGGGAGATGAAAAGTCACATTCCCAAACACTCCAAAGCAGGAAGAAGTAACTTCTCATTGACAACTGTACAAGTCAATGATTCTCAAAATTTGGATGAGCATTAGGGCCAGCCCGTAGCTCACTTGGGAGAGTGTGATGCTGATAACACCAAGGCCAAGGGTTTGGATC
>NW_007726366.1:708345-709723 GCF_000696425.1 Galeopterus variegatus
ATCCCTATATAGGGATGGCCGGTTAGCTCACTTGGGAGAGCCTGGTGCTGACAACACCAAGCCAAGGGCTGAGATCCCCTTATGGGTCATCTGTAAAAAAAAAAAAAATTGGATGAGCATAGGAATCACCTGAGGATCTTGTTGAAAGGCAGATTTTGAAGGTCTGGGGTGAGGCTCAAAATTTCGCATTTCTAACAAACTTGCCAGTATCCCTAGATCACACTTTGTTTAGCAGGGGTGTAGGTTAACTGTGCCCATGAAAAGAAACCTTTAGTGATGAATGCGAGAAGACCTGTGCAGGGATGCCATGCATTGGCCCTGTGAGTACGTAACATCTTGAATCTTGCCAAACAAGGTATGGGCCAGTTGTGCTGGGAGTCATGCCAGCCTCCATGTCCAATGGGCACATTCCTCTCTGCCAGCAATTTCCTTGGCAGAAGTGGGAAAATGCACATTTTTTTCTGGCCAGCATTTGAGGTTTTTTTTTTTTTCTTTTTGTTTTGTCCCAGTGAATGCCTTATAAGTGCTGTTTCTGCTTACACATAACTCCATATTTTTAAAGTAGTTGTTATATAAAGAAGTTATAACAGAGACAGTGTTGTCCTTGAATTTAAAAGACCTGGGTCTCACTCTCATTTATGGGATTTCTAACTGTGTGCTTTGTACGAGCACTAAACTTCTCTGCAATCATTTTCTTCATTTGTAAAGCAGAAGTGATAAACCTTATTTTATTCAGTGATGGGTTTGTGGATACTTTTTACATTATTAGACATAGTTAATTAAATAAGTAAAAGTGGGCCATGTGGGAGCAGTTATTTTGGAAAACAGTTCAACAGTATCCACCAAAGCTAAACCTGTGCCTCAAGATCTTCACCTGTGTGTGTATTCTCAAGAAAAATGAGTGCATATCATGAACAAGAACCTTCAAAGATGCTTTGTTCGTAGTAGCCAAAACAATGGAAACCACCAGTATGTGAATGGGTAAATTGCTGCATAGTCATATCGATAATAGTACACTGCAGCAAAGTAAAACACACTACTGCTACGTGCAACAACTTGGATGAATTTCATGCACATAAGCCAAACAAAAAGCCTGGCTCAAAAGGATGCATACTATAAGATTCCATGTATAAGAAGTTGAAGAACGTGGGAGACTAATCTATGTTGATAGAAGTCAGAACAGTGGTTACCTCCGAGTTGAAGTGGGGTGGGTTTGGATCGAGGAAGACATGAGGGAGCCTTCTGACGTGTCAGACACATTCTGCATGTTGACCTGCATGGTGGTTACAAGGGTGTGTACACATGCAAAGTTAATCAAGTGCACATTTATGATTTGTATGCGTTAGTGCGGTGCAAAGCGCAAGGCCCTGGTAATAAT
>NW_007726366.1:709983-710972 GCF_000696425.1 Galeopterus variegatus
GAGGTTCGCACTGCCCTCCTGTAGGTACGTCCCAGGGGCATTTTACTGTGGGCTGACAACAGGAATAACAACACAAAAAGTGAAAAGAGAAGTCAGCCACACATAGACGAGTGATAGGACTGTGGTCGGGAGCCAAGGACTGTCATTTCTCTAATTCTGTACACGTGAAGTATACCTGAGAAATGGAATAAATAAAATAATGCAGACTTACAGGGCTATGATCACTGGAAGACATACTGTATGCTTTTAAAATGGTAAAGTGTTTATAGATTCTCTGAAAACCAGGAGAATAAAGCTGCACTGGCACTTTACAAACGTCTCCAATACCAGCCATTATCTGTTTTTCTAAAAAAAAATATGGACACAATAAGCATTGTTGGGATGAAGTGTGTCAGGCAGAAAACTCCATCTGAATGCCCCACTTTATGTACATATGTGGTCTCCTTTAAGTAATAAGTCATAGACCCCCCCATACCTAAATACCTTATCTTTGCCAAATTAACGATTCATACAGATGCTATGAGGACACAGAGAGAAAGAGGCAAATTTGCAGGAAGGAGTGATTTTAGGGTTGCTATTGGCAGGCTAATAATAAAAGCAGATGTCTACTAAGCTCTTATTTCGAGCATGCATTAACTCAAACCTTGCAAGAATCTTCTAAGGTAGGGACCATTATTATCCTCATTTTACAGTTGAGGAAATGAGACACAGAGAGGTAAAATAATTAGTAACTTTCCCAAGGCCACATAACTAGTGAATGCTACAGGCAAGGTTGAGACTCAGGTGGTCTGATTCCAGAATCTCCTGCTTTACCACTAAGCATCTCCAGAGCCTTCAGGCAGAGGTAACAAGCACCCGCACACACCTGACAGTGCTTGAGCTACTTTGGGGGCTCCACCTCAATTTCATAGATCTGCTCTACCAAACTCCATCCCCCAACTTACAGTCCCACCAACAGTGTAGGAGGGTTCCCTTTTCTCTCCACCCTC
>NW_007726366.1:712217-716655 GCF_000696425.1 Galeopterus variegatus
CCATCCCCCAACTTACAGTCCCACCAACAGTGTAGGAGGGTTCCCTTTTCTCTCCACCCTCACCAGCATTTGTTGATCGCCAGTCTAACTCGGGTGAGATGATGTCTCAAAGTGGTTTTGATTTGCATTTCCCTGATGCTGAGTGATGTTGAGCATTTTTTCACGTATCTGTTGGCTATTCATATATCTTCCTTTGAGAAATGCCTATTCAGCTCCTTTGCCCATTTTTTAATCGGGTTATTTGTTTTTTTACTGTTAAGTTGTATGAGTTCCTTGTATATTCTGAATATTAATCCTTTGTCAGATGCATAGTTTGCAAATGTTTTCTCCCACTCTGTGTGCTTTTTACTCTGTTAATTGTTTCTTTTGTCGTGCAGAAGCTTTTTGTAGTTTGACAGAATCCTATTTGTTCTTTTTCTTATCCTTTTCCTTTGGGGGTCATACATAAAATCTCTGCCCAATCCTACTTCCTGAAGTGTTTCCCCTGCATTTTCTTTTAGCAGCTTTATAGTTTCAGGTCTTATATTTAAGTCTTTAATCCATTTGGAGTTGATTTTGGTGTATGGTAAGAGGTACAATCTAGTTTCATTCTTCTGCATATGAATGTCCAATTTCCCCAGCACCATTTATTGATGAGGCAGTCTTTTCCCCAATGTATGTTCTTGTTGCCTTAGTCAAAGATCAGTTGGCTGTAAATTGGTGCAGCCATTACAGAAAACGGTGTGGAGATTCCATAAACAACTTCAGATAGACGTGCCATATGATCCAGCAATCCCACTGCTGGGTCTATACCCAAGGAATGGAAATCACCATGTTGAAGATATACCTGCACCTCCATGTTTATCACAGTTCTATTTACAATAGGTGAGAGTTGGAACCAACCTACATGTCCATCATCAGATGACTGGCTAAGGAAAATATGGTATATACACACGATGGAATATTACTCAGCTATAAAAAAGAATGAAATATTGCCATTCATAGCAACATGGATGAACTTAGAGAAAATCGTATTAAGTGAAATAAGCCAAGCACAGAAAGAGAAATACCATATATTCTCACTCATAAGTAGGAGCTAAAATAATAAACACATAAATGAAAGAAAGAAAGAAAGAAAGAAAGAAAGAAAGAGAGAGAGAGAGAGAGAGAGAGAGAGNCCATCCCCCAACTTACAGTCCCACCAACAGTGTAGGAGGGTTCCCTTTTCTCTCCACCCTCGCCAGCATTTGTTGATCGCCAGTCTAACTGGGGTGAGATGATGTCTCAAAGTGGTTTTGATTTGCATTTCCCTGATGCTGAGTGATGTTGAGCACTTTTTCACGTATCTGTTGGCTATTCATATATCTTCCTTCGAGAAATGCCTATTCAGCTCCTTTGCCCATTTTTTAATCGGGTTATTTGTTTTTTTACTGTTAAGTTGTATGAGTTCCTTGTATATTCTGAATATTAATCCTTTGTCAGATGCATAGTTTGCAAATGTTTCCTCCCACTCTGTGTGCTGTCTTTTTACTCTGTTAATTGTTTCTTTTGTCGTGCAGAAGTTTTTCGTAGTTTGACAGAATCCTATTTTTTCTTTTTCTTTTTTTTTTGCTTGGTGAAAAAATTTTTAATCTTTTTTCTCTTATTTACAATTGTGGAAAATCTAGACAAGGAGAAAGAATGTTAAAATGCATTATGAAGCCTTACCTATTTTTTCTTTTTCTTATCCTTTTCCTTTGGGGGTCATACTCATAAAATCTCTGCCCAATCCTACTTCCTGAAGTGTTTCCCCTGCATTTTCGTTTAGCAGCTTTATAGTTTCAGGTCTTATATTTAAGTCTTTAATCCATTTGGAGTTGATTTTGGTGTATGGTAAGAGGCACAATCTAGTTTCATTCTTCTGCATATGGATGTCCAATTTCCCCAGCACCATTTATTGAAGAGGCTGTCTTTTCCCCAATGTATGTTCTTGTTGCCTTAGTCAAAGATCAGTTGGCTGTAAATTGGTGCAGCCATTACAGAAAACGGTATGGAGATTCCATAAACAACTTCAGATAGAAGTGCCATATGATCCAGCAATCCCGCTGCTGGGTCTATACCCAAGGAATGGAAATCACCATGTCGAAGATATACCTGCACCTCCATGTTTATCACAGTTCTATTTACAATAGGTGAGAGTTGGAACCAACCTACATGTCCATCATCAGATGACTGGCTAAGGAAAATATGGTATATACACACGATGGAATATTACTCAGCTATAAAAAAGAATGAAATATTGCCATTCATAGCAACATGGATGAACTTAGAGAAAATCATATTAAGTGAAATAAGCCAAGCACAGAAAGAGAAATACCATATATTCTCACTCATAAGTAGGAGCTAAAATTATAAACACATAAATGAAAGAAAGAAAGATACAACATTCATAATAATACATTGAACTTTTTTTTTTTTTTTTGTCTTTTGTCTTTTTCCGTGTCCGGCAACGGATCACAACCCTCAGTGTTGCCCCCGTACCGGACCGGGGACCAGCAACGGGATTGCAACCCTCGGCGTTGCCCCCGTGCCTCGCTCAGCCAGTGAGCGGGAACCGGTCTGTATGTGGGATCCGAACCCTCGGGCGGGAGCGCCACCGTGCTTCCCAAGTGGCGCACTTATCCAGTGTGCCACCGGGCCCGCCAATACATTGAACTTTCAAAAGGACAACTGAGATTACTAGAAGCGGGAAGGGAGGGGTGAGGAAGGAATAGGAGGGAGGGGTAAGGAAGGAAGGGTAAAGGGCCATGAATAGCAACGACAGTGTATACTATTGAATATCATAATTATTCTGATGTGAGCATCACATATTACACACAAGTATTGATGTCCAACTCTGTACCCCATAGGTATGCACAGTCAACATTGTTACAATAAAAAACAAACCAAAAGACTCCATCTCCCAGAATCTAACTCCTGTATCCTGGGTAGCAGGAAGGGGTTGACTGACCTCTTGATCTCTAGACAAGATCAATGGAAGATTCTGATTAGGAGTTATCAACTGTTCTGTACTCGCGAAACATTAAACATTGTGTCAGCATATGTGAAAGGACTCATTTGTACCTGGTTACCCTTCAGGCCAGGCCACTCACTTCCTGCACTGGCTGTCAACCACGCAGGACACAGTTCAACAAGAGAAGGCAGTTGCAGCAGTGGGTGGAAGCCGGGACTCGGGTGAGAACGCTGGGTTCAAATCAGAGTCCTCTACTTACCAGCTAGCTGATCTCATGGAATAACCTCTCTGTTCTTCATTCTCCACATCTGCAAAACATATATAATTATGATAACGTCCTCGAGGGGATATTGGAAATAATTAATTAATCAATATTTGTAAAAATGTTTAGATGAATGCCTGGTACATGGTAAGCAGTATATTTTAAATAAATCAATAAATGTTGTCATCTATGTACCATCTTCTCTGGTATCAGCTTGATATGATGCTATTCAACTTTCTACTAATTTCAATCAGTTGTACCCCACTTCACAGAACCTACATAATCCAATGAAAATCTATTCAACTCAACATTTTCACCAGACAGAATCTACGTTAGACTAACAGTATTAAAACTTGGTGGGAGCTAAAAAAAAAAAAAAAAGAAAAACAAACAATCTAATTCACCCACATACACACACACACACACAAAAAAAAAAACCGAGAGGTGCTCTTGGGCCCTGCGGGTCAACTTACCCCTCACATCCAGTGCAGCACATGGGTCCACCCCAGAGCTGTCTCTTGAGTCTGTGCCCTCTTTTGCATTCCCGAGGGCACATTTTTGCTTCAATCCTTCCCATGTCCCTTTTCTCAGAATATTTCACTTGATCTACTTGCCGTTAGTATCCTCCCCACCCGCAGATCATCCTAGACATTATCTACCAGTCACATTCCTTGAGTTAAAAATATCTCATTGTAAGATTCCCTGTTAACATCTGGTTCCCTCGTTCATTTGTTCTTCTGCTGATTCATTAAATGTACATTTATTGAGCACCAACTGTGTGCCAGTTATTACACAAGCCGTGGTGGTAAAACAGAGGCAGGCGTGGCCCCCACCCCATGCACGGCTTCTTGCAATCTGCCGCTGTCCTACCCCTGGTGATGCTCCTCAGGACATCCACCTGAGGGGGGCTCGCTGAACTCAGGGTGCCCTTCCGTGACTTCACACACACTCTTTCCCCTGCCAAGAATCCGCTTCTATTCCATCTTTGCCTAGTAAATGCCTGCTCATCCTTCAGGGACACAGGGACTATAGCATCTTTCAGCTATCAAGGCAAAATTTGGACTCCGTCTTCTGTGTTCGAACCCACAGCGTCCTTAGGGTTCTTCCTACTGCATTTATTATGGTGCATCTATCTGGGAGTTGCGAGAGCCTGCAGTCCAGATATTGTCATTTTTTTCGTTTTTCTCTATTATTCTGCATGGACT
>NW_007726366.1:717635-749499 GCF_000696425.1 Galeopterus variegatus
GAGAGCCTGCAGTCCAGATATTGTCATTTTTTTCGTTTTTCTCTATTATTCTGCATGGACTTCCCAACTGAGATATGAAGAAGGAAGGAAGAGTGCATTGTCACACTGTTGGAACAAGCAATGGGAACACCATGTTTAAAATGACAGGCACCCATCTCCTAGGGCTTGGGCCTTCTGAAGCCAGGTGCCACTTTGGTTATGGGCACATGTGGCCCCTAACACTCCACCTTCCTGAAGAACCGTCAGGCCAGGTAACCGGAGAATCTCCTCTAGTCTTCTTCCCTTAGAACAGCCAGTCTCTAAGGACAGCAGGATTGGAAAGGAGACCCCGTAAGCTGGAATGAAGCATCCCACACATGTAGCATTCTCTAGTGTAAAGTAGGTGTGTTCAGGGAAATGACCCAAAAACTGAGGCCATGTCCATTTGCACCAGCAGGTAGCCACACATGCTGCAAGCCACGGAGCCTCCCACTGGCCAAGCTGCATGGGATACATAGAAGGATGTGTACATTCAAAACATGTAATTCGGTCCTCTGAGTAGCAAACAGATCTTGTTCTAATACAGTGTAAAAAAAATGCCATATTAAATAAAAAAGAAGAAAGAAAACAAATAGAAAAAAAGTCTAGCTGTTAGGCTTCTCTTAAACCAGAAGCTGTCACTACAAGCATAAATCATGCCAGTTATCCTGGTTTTAGGCACTAGTCCAGGCCCAGGTGACTGCTAAGTTTAAAAAGACAAGGTAAGCTCCAGGTGGAGGAAGAGGAGGAAGACAGGGAGGACGAGAACGAAGGCTAACTTATCTTCTGTTAAAGCACACGGCCTACATGCCAGCCCCTGGCTGCTTCCCACCCGTCTCTCTGAGATCCTGATCTCTTCCATCTAGCCTCCTTTCTCCCAAAGATGATATAATAAAGGGAAAAAGTCATGTGTTAGTTGCTAAAGCAGCTTTGGAGGGTAACACACAAGTTTAAATCAGAAAGCTCCCTGCTAGCAATAAGCAAAACCCTGCACAGGATCCTGAGCAAGACGGAATGAACGCCTGGGAGCTCTGGCCTGGGGACACCCTCCTTCCAGCCAGTCAGGAGAAGGTGTGGTGTGAGGAGAAGGGAGTGGGGTCCAATAGGCTGCTCTGAGACCCCCACACATCCCCAGGGGGGAAGGTCAAAACCCCTGGTGCCCACGCGAGCTGTACCTAGCTTGCCTTGTGGCATGAAGCTCAGGAACTAGAGAGAATCACTTTCAGGAGCTACTAATCCCCATCTGGTTTGGCCTCTGTCCCCACGGGCACTCCCTTCCAGCCTGATCCCCATGCACACATGACCTCATGCCCGGAAGCCCCCACTCTGCACAGAAGCAGCCATGTGGCCCTGACACTGGAGCTTTGCAGAAGCCATCCTAGGAGGGAGCCCGCCTAAGTGTGAGCAGGCTACGGGGGCTCGGGGGCGTCAGGGTTCCAAAGTGAAGTCATGGAAAATGGTAAGTCTCTTCTGCCCAGCTCCCCTCCAGCCAGGGGAGCAAGGTGCCCTTTCAAATTGGGTGTCCCAGCTCAGCAGCTGAAATAACTGGTCACAGACAGCTGCAAGCAAATTGCTTTGACAAGGCTGTTACTGTTGTACGGGTTCAAGGGTGCCGGCCACTAGGTCAGCAGCTGCCAATCAAGTGGACAGAAAAAGCCGCTCATGGAGCCTGTGATTTCTACCTAGGCCGCAATTATCCCTGACTATGCCTGCACCTCAGCAGCTCCTCTGATTAAACCTGCCTCCCTTTTACATCTCTTTCAGAGTGCGCTTCACGCACTAATTAGTTGCCTGCTCTCCACTGAGATGTCAGAACCTCCGTCAATTTATCTCTATTTCAGCCAGCTCAGAGTGACTTCCCCAGTTATCAAAATTTAATCATGCCTTCAAAAATGTTGAAAAGTGGTCATTAGAGGCAAAAGGCCACAGGATACAATATTCATTTTTCTCTATCTTCCAGCCATCCAGCTGGCATCTATAATGGATATCCTGGGGGCTGTGAGAACACGTTGATTTATGCAACCTCGGCCCTCTCTCACTGTGCTCCACCAGGCTGCCCGAGAGAACAGGTTTTAACAAGGTCTGAGGCGGGAGGACATTAATCACGGCAGCATTGTATGTGGAAAAGGGTGCTGTGTAGTCAAAGAACCCCCTACAGTAGGGCAGTTAGGTTTTTTTCTTCTTACCACCTTCTCGGTGATAAAAGAGAGTTTGACAATTGATTAGACCTTTCTGTAACCTTGCAGCCCTGCAAACTGATGAGGGAGAGAACAGAGGGAGAGAATGATTCTCATACCGATGGTTTTAAATGTGCAATAACTTTATGATTCTTGACTGAAACTGGCTATCAAATCAGTCCCGACTCAATGCCATCTAAAAAAGGAGATCATTCTTGGAATAAGAGCCCTTTCGGCCAGATGTGTCAGAGCCAATCACAGGCGTCGAGGTCCCACGGTGACTGCTGGCCGCCTCTTATGGTGGGTTCTGATAAAAATCGCATCTGATAAATTCACCTCTGCCTGCCTGCTTGGCTGGAAAGAAGGTTTTAGTCCAAAATCAACAATGATGAACTGAAATCTGTCGGCAGCTGGGAATTGCTTCTTGCCCTCCCTCCCTCTCCTTGCAGAGCTGCTGCACCCACTACTCAGCTTCCCCTCTTCCTTCCCACATTGTCCCCAAGCCTAGGAAGCCAGGAGTGAACACTGGACCCCTGCCTCTACCTGCCGCTGTAGCAGAACTGGTATTTGTCCCTAGAGCCCTGACACGTCTCCCCTGACACATCGGAGCTCGTGATATCTGCAGCAACCTCTCCAGACTCATCCTGCCTGGCTTCTGGAAGCAGTGTCCCAGCACCACAGAATATGCAGGGTGGCTTTTCTGTTTTTTTATATATGGCAAGAACACTTTATATTAACACTTTTTTTGATCCTCTTTCCTGTCTTTTTTTGATGCATGCGGTGGAGGGAGAAACAGTCAAATAAAAAGCCTTTAGAAAAACTTAAAAAGAAGTTTTGTAGCATGAGAGATGGGTCATCCTGATGACTTCACGGGGAGCCTTTCCTTCACTCTTCTGCTCTGACCCAGCTCATAGCCTCAAACTTTCACATTCAGAGGCCCTGCATGACCGACTTTCCTTCTTCTCTGGGAATTCAGCTTAGATCTGGAACAGGGAGTGGGCTGCCACATGGAAAGGAATCTGGAAGTGTGTCCTGACCTTACAGTGTTAGGCTGGGGAGCCCAGGGAAACGAGACGGTTTCTTTTGCTTATGTCAGGGTGGAAGGGAAGGTGACCATCTGAAATGATACACAACTGCAGAGTTTCTGCCCTTGCCCAGATTTCTCCCAATCCCCTTCTCAGTCTAGAGGAGGGTCAGATTTATGATCAAACACAGAAACAAGCTAGACTAGGAAGGAAGAAGGCAAATGAGAAGGAATGCAGGTGAGGTCTCACCTGTTTTGCAGATTCCCACCCACCATTATATGTTCCAGACAGAAGGCGAGAACATGGACCTGCTAACAATGGCTTAGAATACAGAAAAGCGATAAGAAAGACTTCCATACTTCTGCCTTGAAATGTACTTTTATGGGCAGTAGATCCCATCACTATTGTTTTCCGTAGCCAGTCACGATGTGCCCTGCACACCTCCAGCCACATTTGTTATCAATCTTGAGCCTATCACCCAATTCCTGTGTTAGACTTCACTTTCCAACCTATAACTGCACCCCTCTGACACCTTGCCTTACATTTTAAATCCCATATTCCACATGGACCAGAGGTGCTCTTTTTCTTTCTAGTAACATGGGTATCCATCCTTACTACTCCCGGCTCTCCTGGAACTTGAGAATATATCCCCCAGTGCTAGACAGCGTGGCTCGTACTTGCTCTGGACATAACCCTAATCCTGAGAAAGGGAAACGTACATATAAAGTCACAAACAAACATCTGTGAACTACTAATTCAATAAATGACCAGAATGATTGGCTGAATGGTGTAATCTGCTACTGTGTGACAGCAGCGAGTCTCTCAAGCATGGGAGACTTCAAGAATGGAGAGGATTACATCAGGAGTAAAATGGAAAGAGAATGTTTCTGTGTCTTTTCTTTTGTCGACATCATAGTTCTATATAAAAATGGAGGACGTTGGGCCGGCCCGGTGGCGCACTGGATAGTGCGCCACTTGGGAAGCACGGCGGCGCTCCCGCCCAAGGGATCGGATCCCACATACAGACCGGTTCCTGCTCACTGGCTGAGCGGGGCGCGGGAGCAACACCGAGGGTTGCGATCCCATTGCCGGTCCCCGGTCCAGTACGGGGACAACACTGAGGGTTGCGATCCGTTGCCGGACACGGAAAAAGACAAAAGACAAAAATAAAATAAAATAAAAAATAAAAATGGAGGATGTTTTATGTAATCTGCAGTGTATGCATTAGAAAAGCATAAATTATAAATTTGAATGCACATAAAGGGAAGGGTATTTTTTTGTTGTTTTTATAGCACTATCTGATTTTATTTATTCTACCAAGAAATATGTTTTTACTTTATTTGGGCTGTTTTACTGTGCCAGCATTTAAAAAGTATGGAAAATAATATACCTTCCTCAAATTTAGTTAATATTATTTTAGAGCAAGGGTCCTTAAGCTGGGGTCCATAGATACCTCCTACCCCCACCCAGAAGTCCTTTGATACAATTCAGAGAGTCTGAGAATTTGGTTGGAAAAGTATTACATCTTCATTTTCACTACCCTCCAGCTGTGATTTAGCATTTCATTCAATTGTGAATAAAGACCAAAGAGCACACCAGCTTTGTCGGTATCTGTGACTTTGTCACCAATAGAAATTACAAGTATTTTCACATCTCATTACAGTTGTCTCAGATAACTCAAAACATAATTTATGTTTTTCTCTCCTTTGAAATTATAGCTATTATTAGACCACTACTAGATCTCAGTAATTAATGCATTCATAAACGAGGACCTATATTATTATATCACATATTTTTAACATTCATAATGGCATTTCGATACAATTGATTGCATTTGAAATCCTATGTATTTTATTGTATGCATTTACAACACCGTTCTGAAAAGAACTCCATGGGCTGTCTATACTGTTGAAGGGGTCAATGACACCAAAAAAAAAAAAAAAACCAAACAAACAAGAGTTAGGAATAGCAGTTATAAATAAATTCTAGTATTAACCCAACTCCCATATCATTTAGACAGTAGGAGGGATAAGTTCTAGGGACTCATCAGATGTAAACGTGCTGTATGAACTCTGCTTCCTCATTCTACAAACCAAACAAGCAATCAAAATAGATTTTTTTTTTCTTCTCAGTGCTAGAATTATCACAAGCTCATTATAAGTCTCATTATCCAAATGTTAGATGTTTTCTGTGGGATCTGTGGTTATCAAAAACAAAAAACAAAAAAAAACCACACACACAAAGCATAATAACTGGAGTGGCCATATAATTTATTGTCTGAACCAGAGACTGAGAGTGAAAGAGACACTATTACTAATTATGCCAGGACAACAGCTGTAAACTGGAACTGTCCCCAATGAACTATAAAGAATGACTGGTCACCCTAACAATAATTTAATTTCATGTAATACTAATAATATTTTTGCCTATTTTCATGTTTGAGCCATTCAGCCAAGCCTACTTATCATAAAACATATTATTTTAAAAAGTGGGAGAAGTCTACTGATTAGCCCTGTAGAGAGCTCATGTGAATAAGTCTTAATTGCAGAATTCCAGATCTGAGTTATGTGGGGTCAAGAAGACAGAGCATAGTATCTTTGTCTTGGGCTTCAGTAGCTAAATTTTAATCTAGTCTGGCTGAACAGATCCAATGGTTTATTTCAATTCAGAGGAGGTATACAGGATATTTTTTGATACCTGGCATCAAAGATTTGTTAATAAGGCCTTTTAAATAATAATTCTAGACTACCACTTTTTTCACCTTAAGTCATGCACATAAACATGACCATGTAAGATGACATTGCCATTACATTAAAATCCTTAGCTTTCCTATCGGCTCACTGTTAGCAAGAACTACCTCCTAGTAAGTCATGTAATCAATCATACAGCATGCCAGCTGTTTGTATGTAATAAATCTGATGTTCTATTACTCTCAACTATGGGTATTAAAAAATATGAAGAAGATGGGCAACACCGGGAAAGAGTTACAACTTACTCAGCACACCAACCAACAAATCATTTTATAACATACAAATAATTTAATAGTAAAATAGTAAAGCATATATAAAGCACTATAAATTCTACCTATAATTAGATGTAAGTCCCCGTTATCTGTGTGAGGATTATCACTGCATAGTCTTTCTCCCAGCCCAGTGTGCGCTCATCCCCTTTACCGCCCTGGCCTGCGTGCTTCCCTGTATGTCCTTGGTGGCTCCCTGTAGCTTCCTAAGGAACCACAGGAAGTCTCCAAGCAACACACAGATTTTTACCTGCTGGGGATGTGAAATAATAGGAAATCCAACTAGACGATTACTGAGGTTCCTTGAAACTTAAAGGTTCCACGATTGTGAAACCGGTACAACAAATATGCTGATGAAAATGTTAAATATTATTTAAATGTATTAAATACTAAAATATTTAAATAAATTTCAAGATCTAATTCCAGACTATTAGGTTAGCCATGACATTGGTCCAACTGCATTCATGCCTTCACCTGTCAGTGGTTTCAATCAAGAGGTGTCCCTTTTAAGGAATCTGTAAGTCGAACGCAGTACAACAGAAGACTCCTTTCTTTTTTTTTTTTTTTTTTTTAAAGATGACCGGTAAGGGGATCTCAACCCTTGGCTTGGTGTTGTCAGCACCACGCTCAGCCAGTGAGCAAACCGGCCATCCCTATATAGGATCCGAACCCGTGGCCTTGGTGTTATCAGCACCGCACTCTGCCGAGTGAGCCACAGGCTGGCCCGGAAGACTCCTAACACTATCCCAACAAGTTTTATTCTGCCATCTGAAAACACTGAGCTTTCAAAATAAATGAGGAAGAGTCATTGAAAAAAAATTGTCTAAAAATTAAGTTTAAGATTTTATATTCACTGCAGGAAGGTGAAAAGAAAAAGTTTGCTGGAGTTTCAGGAATGTCCACTTCCAGGAAGTTGCAGTAGGTGCACTTATCCCCATGCTTTCCATTAAGTACAACCAAAAACACTGAACATTATATATAAAACAAACATAAAAATACTCTGAAAGTTGGGGAGAAGGTAAACTAGCTAGGGACCTCACTGCCTCAGTAACATCGTGGTAGTGAGTTCTCTGGGTTTTCTTTTTGCCTTATATATTCCAGAGTTGGAGCAGCAGTCAGCACCCCAGAGATATCCAAGTGAGCTGACGAAAAAGACATGATGAAAACCTGCTGGCTATAGCCAAAAGACCAAGAAAGGGCCATCCTTGCAAGACAGAAAACGTTTTGATGATAACCATATTACATCAACCAAACACCACAGAATAAAAACTATATCCCCCCTCCCATCTACAGCAGCAAAGGCCAAATGGGGAGCTAGACTTCTACCTTGTAAAGGTGTAACAACATGCCTAAACACCCCACTAGGATAGTTTCAGAGGTCAAAGTGGGAGTCAGGACTTTCATCCCTGCCAACTGGTAGCAAGCCCCTCCCCACCATGTTGTCAGTGGAGACCACATGGAGACCCTAGAGTTCAACTCCCATATGTCAGTAACAAGGTGCCTGTCTACCATCCCGCTCAGATGGTGTCAAAGGAGAGAAGCAGGACTTTTCCCATCTCCTGATGGTACCAGTATCAGTAGAGACCACATGGGAGGCAAAACTCCCACTCCTATCTAGCAGAAACAAGGAGAGCCCTTCAGGTGTTAACAGACTCTAAGTGGGGAACTAGGCTTCTACCTCCACCTACAAGTAACAAAGTCATGTTCCTGTTTCCCTTGCCATATCAGTTCAGAGAAAGCTAGCTAAAGCAGAAAGCTTAGATAAGATCTAAAGCATCATAGCATAATATGAAAATGTCCAGGCTTCTGTAAAAAATCACTGGTCATACCAAGTACCAGGAAGATCCCAAACTGAATGAAAACAACAATTAATAGACTCCAACACTAAGAAGACTGAGATTCTGAAATTATCAGACAAAGATTTTAAAGCAATCATGACAAAAATACTTCAACAAGAAATTACTAAAGAAATTTTAAAAAGGAAAAAAAAAAGAAAGCCTCAATAAATAAAGTTACCAAAAGAAGTAAAAGATATAAAGCAGAGCCAAATGGAAATTTTAGCACTAAAAAACACAATAACCAGAATAAAAAGCTCAGTGGACAGGTTGAAGAGCAGAAAAGAAGGGACAGAAGAAAGAATCAGTGAACTGGAAGACAGAGGAAAAAGTTAACAGAGCCTCACAACAGAAGATCATCCATGGAGTTTTAGGAGAAGAGAAAGAGGCCAAGGGTGAAAAAGAATTCAAAGTAATAATGGCTGAAAACTTCCCAAATTTGGTAAGAGACATAAACCTACAGATTTAGGAAGCTAAGCAAATCCACACAGGATAAATCCAAAAAAAAAAAAAGTCATGCCAAGACTCATCATAATTACACTTCTGAAAACTAAGGACTAAGATAAAGTCCTAAAAGCAGTTAGAGAAAATCAACACCGTACTTGCAGAAGAAAAAATTTTCATGATATCAGAAACTATGGAGGTTAGAGGAAGTGGCACAATATTTTCTGAGTACTGAAAGAAAAGCACTGTCAACTCAGAATCCCATATTTAGCAAAAATATTCTTCAGAAATAAAGGGGAAATCAAGGCATTCTTAGATAAAGGAAAAATAAGAAAATTTGTTATCAGCAGACCTACCCCAAAAGAATGGCTAAAGGAAGATCTCCCAACAGAAAGGAAATGATAAAAGAAGAAACCTTAGAATGTCAGGAAAGAAGAAAAAACATAATAAGCAAAAAATGGGTAAATACAACAGGTTTCCTTCTCCTCTTGAGTTTTCTAAAGTATCTTTGATGGTTGAAGCAAAAACATAACACTGTCTGATATGGTTCTAAATGTAAGGCAACCATATTATAAATGGAAGAGGGTAAAAAGATGCAAAAGGAAATAAAATTTCTGTACTTAACTGAACTTGTAAAATGATGACACCAGTATACTAGGATAAGTCATGTAAATATAGTGTATCACCTGGAGGAGCCATTAAAAAAATTATACAAAAAGATATAGTCAAACACATTATAGATAAATCAAAATAGAATTAAATTTTTAAAATATGGAATTATGAAAAATGTTTGAGTAAACCACAAAAAGGCAGGAAAAAGAAAAGAGAGAAATAAAAAACAGAGAAAACAAAATAAATAAGTGAAAGGCACAGTTAAGCCTTACCATATCAATAATTACATTAAACTTAAAATAAGTAGATAAATGCAACAATTATAGTTGGAGACTTCAACATGCCTCTTTCAACAACTGATAGAGCAACTAGACAGAAAATCAGCAAAGATGCAGAAGAATTCAACAACACCATCCGCCAGCAGGATCTAATTGACATTTGTAGAACCCTGCACCCCAAAACAACACAATACACATTCTTTTAAAGTGCTCACAGAACATATACCAAGATAGAACATATCCAGGGCCATAAAACAAGTGTCGACAAATGTAAAAGAATTGAAATTACATACCGTGTGCTCTTTGACCACAATAAAAACAAAGAAGAAATCAATAACAAAAACACAACAGGAAAATCTCTAAACACTTCTAAATAAGCTTAAATACACTTTAAAAAGTAAATATACTTCTAAAAACCCATGAGTCAAAAAGGAAGTCTCCAAGGAAATAAAAAATACATTAAATTGAATGTAAATAAAAATACGACATCTAAATTTGTTGGACTCAACCAAAACAATGCTGAAAGGAGAATGTGTAACATTAATGCATACTTTAGAAAAGAAGAAAAGTCTCGAATCAGTAATCTAAGCTCCCTGTCTGATAACCTATACAAAGAAGAGTAAAATATACCCAACAGAAGCAGAAGAAAGGACATAATAAAGATTAGAACAGAAAGCAACAAAATGTAAAACTAATACAAAAATAAAGAAAATTAATAATATAAAGAGCTGTTTCTTGACAAATAACAATAAAGTATACAAATCCCTAGCAAGATTGACAACGAAAAAAAAGAAGACACAAGTAGGGAGTTTTTTGTACAAAAAAAAAAAAAAAAAAAAAAAAAAAATATCTCAGATAGAAATAAAGAGATGCAGGAAGAAACAAACCGCAACAAAGAGGTTATATATGTGGATGGATCTAATTTAATATTTATTGTTAAAATCAGTAATAATAATCTCTTACAGGATTTAAAGTATAAGTATAATTTAAAACTATGACAACAATAACACCAAAGTCAGGAGGGGGATAATTGGGGGGTGCTGACTTTAGAATAGGGCCACAAATTCTTTGATGTTCCATCAAAGAATTGATAGACTATCCCCTTTCCTTGAGTCTGGGTGGACTTGCGATTGCTTAAATTAACAAAGAGTGGTACAAGTGACCATACTTGACTTTCCAGGCTAGGTCTCAAAGGCCCTGCAGCTTTTGCCTTTCTCTCTTGTTCTTTGAGCCCTGAGGCACCATAGAGAAAGTCTGACTACTCTTAGTCCATCATTCTGGAGAGGCCACATACAGGGTCTCTGATTAATAACAGCAGCGGAGCCTTTCCAAAATGGCTGATTCACAGAACTCGTGAAAATAGTGGTTTGGTTACTATTCAATGCTGCTACATTTTAGGGTAGTTTCTTACACTGCAGAGATAACCAGAATGTAGAGTTACAGTCATCTCATGTCCTGGAAGTGTCTGGGGGAATAGTATAAGAACTTGTTCATATTAGAGTACGATAAGTCAAGGATGTACTTGTATTATTTTAGATAATCTCTAAAAACGTAGGGAAGTATACACAAGTATATACAATTAAGTTGCATATGCAAATAGTTCTCAGCAAACTCCTCATAAATTGCATTTGCTACTTCAGTTTTTGTTTGGGTTTTGAAGGTAGCCCCTTGAGAAGCTTCTCTTGAGAAGTCAGTGCAGTATTTTAGGGAAGGCTTATGAAACCGCCAGTGTCAGCTTCCTGTACTACCTTCATACCTGACACCATCACCAAACCTGCATGCACTCCCTCAACATGGAAAGCTGTCTCAAGTGTGGATGACATAAGTGGCATGAAAATGCCCAGTGGCCAACGGTTTTGTCTAGATCTTATGGAAATGTAAGATCCTGAAATTAATATTGGAAAATCTCTTTCCAGGTTTAGCTTCAGCAAAGGAGAAACAGAGTTCTAGGTCCACCCCTGCCACTATTTAGATTTGTGACCTGGAAAAAAAAATCACTTAAAATTTAAGATTCAGTTTTATAGGATTGAGAATCTTGCAACCAAAAAAGATGAACTTTTCCAATCCATTATACAACGTAAATCATAAAATAAAAAGGTTGCACAAGATCATCACTTGACCTCTCCAATTTTTAAAATTCAGTAGGAAAATATTTGCCTTTGCAAAGAACGTAGTTTTTAGTCTCTGGACATAAAGCATGGAGAGTTACAGTTCAGTACCTAAACACAAAACCCCCTTCTACCAATTACTCTCTTACTACTCTACGTTCGCTCTCCCTCACCCCCACAACTACAGATATACGAAAGTTATAATTTTCAGTAAAAGACTCATGCAGATTCATAGCAGAAGCTACAAAGATTTGAAAATTAAACTGCAAACAGACAATTAACCCACAAAATAGAGCTCATACAATATTTGTTTCTAATTTCTAGTTACATGTCAGCAAAATGAAGATGTAGCAATAGTGGATAATATCTGCTTGAAAGAAGCTTGCTACAAGCAAGAAAAACTGTCATTTCTACATCTCATTCTTTTCACCCAAAGCACAGGAGATATGCAGATTCAAAATCAACTCTAAAACATCCAGTGAAGAACTAAAGTCAGGCGGGGATTAAGAACCCTGAAGAATGAGCACGACTATTTGAATAAATTACATTTTTTGAAAATATGCATCTCAGTGTTACAGGACATTGAGGGGACTTCCTGCCTCAGTTTCAACCAAGGTGTGAAAATAATAGCAGATGCCAACAGGAGTCGTGATGCTGTAGGAGACTTGCATAGAAGAGAGACTGAGGACCTATTGGATCATGCTTTAACCCCTCATCCATAATGAGGGTACGATAATTGTCAGGATCATGCAAAGAGCCTGATTAGTGCTGTGACAGGTGAACTCAAGGAGTGAATACTGAATTAGGGAGCAGTCTGATTTTCAGCATTTATTGGAGGCAGAAAAAACAGAAGACTTTCTCATGGACTAGATGTGGATAATGCATAAAACAAAGTTGTGTTGGGTTGTTGTAGATTCAATACAGAGAAGGCTGCTTAAGGGAAATCTTAGCAGATAGAAGCCAAAAATCTCTTAGGGTTTTGAAAGGAGCAAGCAACCAGACAGAATAGATATAGACCAATGTAACAGTGATTACATGTCCCAGCAACTGGGAGGAGTATGTTTCCCAAAGTTTCTCATAACTGCCTGCAAGTGTAAAGCAATATTCCAAGAGTGCCAGTCAGTCAGGTACACACTTCCTGGCATCCCATAAGTCTCTTCCCTTCTGCCACTCAAAACCCAGAGGGTTCAGAAACCATAGGAATCAGCTGAAGAAAGAAGAGAAAAGAAAGAAAGAAGCCCTACGTGGGAATGGGGAGAAAGTAATCTTAAATCAAGTTTGATTATTATATGGCCTGGAATTTTGATTATTATATGGCTTGGACTTTCAATAACCTAAAAGTAATGAGAAAAGTCATGGGACTGCTAAGTTTCCATCCAAGGCAGGAAAAGAACATGCCATACTGAACACATTTTCAAAGGACAATTTGGGCCAAAATTAGGTTGCCTTGTGATTATATCCCAAGAACTCAGTTTGTTCAACATACTAGGGCCATTAGTTATCTACATATTTTAAGCCTTTTTGCCTGAATTATCCAAATAATTGTCTTAATTTCTCCTAATTTACCAATACAAATGTAAACTGAAGATTTTGCTGTTTCATTTTTTAGTTCTAGGGAATTTTTATTTTAAATAACAGGTATAATATGTTGGGATAAAAGAATAGTGCAAAAAAAAAAAGGAAGACACTAGCCTTAGACAAAATTTCTTATCTTTAAGGGCTGGTGACTTCCCATTTGTTAAATTTTCATCATTTGTTAATACATCAATTGACAGTGTATATTTATTATATGCCAAGTGTTATTTTAGGCTTTGAAGAAAAAATTAACAAAAGTACAAGCTACTTGCTGTGCTCAAGTTGTTGATTATCTATTTCTAAAATCATTGTTTAATAATATGCTGGTCTCACTACATGAGGATAATGTTCTGACCACTCTGTGTTGTTTCTCCAGTTGCTACAATGGTTTCATGCTCAGACATCCTCTGCAGACCATCCGGTCCACAGTAAGAATCAGCACGATGCATTGCACAAAGGTGAGCTGGAACTGGCTAACCCCTGCTGCCAGGATTTAGAATAGCAGAGAAACTCTTCATAAAAGTCGACCCTGATTTCTATGAGGATTTTGCTGAAATTCTCTGCAGTTTTTCTTCAAACAACATAATTCTCCCTAAGAAGGAAGAATCGTGTGTATTGATGTATTCTTGTGGGCAAATAGAATCTGTTTTGACTATATACATATTGTATTGAAAAACTAAGGATATCATTTTAGCTACAGAAGTAGTTTGAGTGCTATATATCTATAACTCCTTAATGCTAATATGCAGTATTTCCCAGTGTATGCCTTCTATCTTTATTGACTTCAAATAATAGAACTTGCATCAGGATACTTCCCTTCGCATTGAGCGAATGGGCTAGAATTCACCAGTCAAATGCAACGACACCTAGTTATGGTAACTTCATTTTACATCCAGATAGTAGAAAATGTATCTCATTAATTTCGTATTAGTTCCACTGATTATATTTCTGGGATCTGATAGCCTGCACTAAAGATTTTCCTCTTCTCTCTGCCACAAGAAATACTTTTCAAATAAGCAGATCTACATAAAACTCCATTGTGGAGTGCACATAGTGGGTATTCAATTAATGCTTACCAAACTGTGAAGAGAGCCCTGTAGTAGTATACAAATTCTATCAACATAGTAACAGTGATGTGCTCACTACATATTGGAGTAAATAAGTTCATTTTTGATTATCTGTTTGCTTGTGGTGAGTGAGGGATTCCATATGTATTTTTTATCAAGCTGATCACTTCCTGGTGTGTTTTTTCCTGATGAAGATATGAAAGAACATCCTAAATAGATTAGCCTACAGTTTACTGAGGACATACTTATGGTATAGATGACCAAAAAGATGGTCATCTCTTTTTAGAAGCCCTGCACACCCATGAAGTAAGGCCAACTTGTATATGTTGAAGGCTTATTTTGAAGCATCTCTCTAAGCCACATCGTCAGTAACAAAGTGAATCAAATCATGTTCATCACATGTATATGTAGGGATGTCACAACAGAAAAACATGCGACGTGGGCTTAACCAGTATATGAAAGTTCTATCTGTGCTTGGGTTAGAATTTTGAATTGAGCAACACCTCAGCAAACTGAAATAGCCAGATGCACACTTCAGACACGCTGCACTCACGTTCCCATCCACCAGGTTGAAAACCTCCACCAGGTTTCCTTCCTTCTGGGTAAAAAGGAATAGGAAGACACGACTTCCATGCCTGCCCAACTCCCAAGTGCAAAAAGGACACTTGAATCAAGAGGGACAGGATAACAATATCACCTGCAACAAAGGAAACTCTCAAGAAAGATAAAATAAGCCACATGTTCTAAAGTAACCCACAAACAGCAAAATTATGACCTTGCTATATTTATACACATGGGTACAGTTTTCACACACTATTATGGTCTCATATTATATATCTTTAAATCATCCAGCAAAAGTTTCTGCCTCCGCCTAATGCTGGCTCTAATTTAGGATGAACAACTACTCTCATAAAGAAAAACTGCTGCTGCTGCTGTTTATTAGGCTGCAGAAAGGTCTCACTGACTAATGTCCCAGGATTAAATGAATGTGGAATAATAAGAGCTGATTTATTTGTGCTCTGCTAGGATAAAGCTGCCACTGATTTTACAAGAAACTATTCATCTGAGGCCCACTATAGCTAGTAAATTGTGGCTGTTGCTGAAATTAGTCTCCAGGCCTTCGTGTAATCTACAGTGTGAAGTAGCAGTGTGGTAATAAAGCCATTGTGGGCACTTGGTTTTTTTAAAAGGTCCCCCTTTTATCTCCATCTTCAGGGATTCTAAAAGTCAACCTTCTGAGATCTCTTTTGCAAATTCACCTGTCCCTTGCCCACAAGCTGCAGTTTTAGCTCCAGAATTTAAAGCCAGAATTAAAAGTATATAGTCCCCAATAAATAAACACCAAAGCAGTCACATCTCTCACCTCAGATTTTTCTTTTTAGCCCAGTGTACAAGGAAAGCATTCCTCAGGCTCTGGGCATACACACAGTGGCAGTAAGAATGAAGCAGCCTCAGGACAAAAGGAGTAGCAAAAGAGAGTGGCTGTCCCATCTCTTAAGTGTGTTTGGACCTTCTGCCCTCCAAGCCTATTTCCCAAATTTACTGATACCCATTTTATGCAGGGGCTTGGTCCAGGCATATCCACTAAATAAAACATTAAAACAAACCAAAGGAAAAGTCCAGCTAACAGAAATCAGCAAAAAGAGGTGCAATTACAGAAGCCATGACCCCCCTATGGATGCTACAGGGAACCTTGGAGACAGCAGTAACCACTCTCTACCCCTCTAGCATAAAAGCTTTTCAAGAGTAAACATCTTGTTTTAGACACTGCTGTCTAGCTTATTCTGGCTCACAGTAGTGATTCAATTGTTGAACTGAAGAACAGACAGTATTTTAACTTCAGAACCAATTAAAATAGCAATTGCTTCGCTGAGGACTAGTTACCTCCATGTTATAATTAACGGTGCCATCAGAAATCATTTTTGAGTTGCTCTTCATTTTATGTGGCCTCTCTTGTCACCTCATTTTTGTAAGCACAATGCTCTGCATACTTTGTCATCAAAGTGATGAGAATAATAACAACAACAATAATGACAGCAAACCTGAATAGTCATTACCCTGTGCCTGGCATTGGTTTAAGCACCTTATACAGTACTGTCTCATCAGCTTTTTGGAACACCTCTGTTAAGAAGGGATCATTATTAGCCCCATTTTCAGTGAGAAGATTAGAGTGCAAGAAGATACGAAATGTGCCGAAGGGTTGGCTCTCAGGTCAGTGCGCATAACCACAGCCTACACACACATGCACGCACACATGCATGCACACGCACACACATGCACACACACATGCACACGCACACACATGCCCGCACATGCACACACGCACGCACGCACACGCACGTGCACACACACGCATGCACACGCACACACACACAGAGGTATGGGAAATATAAGCATGCACACCTTACAAGTTTTCTGAGAACTTTTTATTCTAGCAGTGTCCAAGTCATTTGGTCCTCGTTATTAAATGTCAGCAGAATGTAAAACAGAGTTTATTTTAGTGCTCACTCTACCAAAGCAAGTGCCATTGTGCCTAATTTTGGTTCCCCCAACTGTACTTTCCCTGGTTGCAAAATTGTCATCTGGATTTCTGTCTAGACATCCTTTTTCTGAAACACTCTTTGATTAGAAATAGAATTCTTGTCTGTCTTGAATCCCCACCATGTTTCCAACTTACTTTCCTCCTCCCCACAACTGCTCACAAGACCCCACAATGGAGGACTTGGTATTGTGAGAAAATTTGTTATCACTAAATAGACCCCAGCCCAGTCACACTCTGAATGACTTGACTGAGGAAAAAGAGAGGGGTTAGAAAAATTCAGCATCCCAATTCTGATGCGTGGCAATGTGCCCTTACTTATTCTGACATCTTGATCCAAGTCACCAGGTTCCAGGAAAGGAAGATCAGCTGGTATCCACTCCGACGACAGTGTTTTCCCTTCTTAGCTAGACTAGAATGGACGCAGGCTTCAATATGCTTTTCTCCAAAGCATATAATAAATTTATCCTCACCCTTCATGGATGAAATAATCTATTTATTTTATGATGGTTCATTCTGGTTTGTGTCAAATGCTAGGATTTCATTATTAACTTTAAGAGAACAGGGTCAGGGGAGCAAGTGGAATCCACTTAGCAGGTGCTAGAACTTCAGCCTGGGGTTTACTTGTAACTGTCATAGGTTCAAAGTGTTTGCTATGCTTTAGGACATCCTCTCTAATGCACACTCAAAATTCCTTAGATATCACTTCTCACCTGCCATGGAATTTGTTTCTTGGCTTTAGCCATTGTGACAAAGCTAGAAGTTAGTAGAAGTTTTGTGTCTATTGTTGTTTTTTCCTTTTTCTCCATCAATTCTGTCTTTACTAATTCATAAGCTGTAGAGGGTTAAAAATTTTGATTCTCATTTGGTTTTTAGACAGGGCTCTTTAGCTAAAAAACTTATGGGACAAACGTCCTTAACTAGGAGGCAACAGCCTAAACAGCTAGCAGGGTAAAAGACCTTCGAATCAATTCTAATCAAGTAAATGTTGATTCTCAGTTGATTCTTAGATAGAGTTTTTAGCTAAAAAACTTTTATGGGACTTAAGTCCTTAGCTAGGAGGCAAGAGCCTACAGATAGGGGGCTAGAGCCCATTTAGTCTATTCTAATCACTGTTTAGGGATGGGATTATGTACTTTGATTATTTAACATACTGATTGTTGTTAAAAGATGTTGAAAGAATTGCTGTAGGGGAAAATGTGATAAAATGTTTGCTAAGGGCAAGCTGTTTGTTGGTGAAAACTTTGGAGACAATTGTACTTAGATTTGATCATAAGAATGTAACTCTTGCTTAAATCATTTAAGGAGAGGTTATATTTTAGGTTAGATAATGACCACAGTTTGATCAACTTAGCAATTCCAAATTGTACTTTGGAATGTCACATTGTTAATTTTAATGATGTTACTAGTTTCTATTGTTTAAGCTATACTTAGCCATAGATAACTTTTGTCATGGTGCCCATGTCTTTGTGTTCTTTTGAAATGATTGAATCAACTGATTTTTCTTGTGAAACTTCCTTGTCTTTACAATAAAAACAGAAGCTAACTTTGAATTGGGGCTGTACCCAGTTTCTCCTTCTAACAGAGGAGTTGCTGAGGTGCTGTCCCTTCAGGCTTCTCATTGTATTCACGTTGCTTTGAGTAACTTTTTTGCATCTCTGTTATACAGTGAGAGTGTAACATAAACAAAGGCTGTGTTTCCGAGATCCACTTTCCCTACCCCTTCCCCTTAATTCCAGGATTTCAATATAAACATTTTGTTCTTAGTTAAGAGCTATTGCCTAGGTCCTTGCTGCTCAAATGTGACCCTCAGATCAGAAGCATTGGCATCACAGGGAGCTTTCACGTTGCTTTGAGTAACTTTTTTGCATCTCCGTTATACAGTGAGAGTGTAACATAAACAAAGGCTGTGTTTCCAAGATCCACTTTCCCTACCCCTTCCCCTTAATTCCAGGATTTCAATATAAACATTTTGTTCTTAGTTAAGAGCTATTACCTAGGTCCTTGCTGCTCAAATGTGACCCTCAGATCAGAAGCATTGGCATCACAGGGAGCTTCTTAGAAATGTGCAATCTAAGGTCCCATGTTACACCTACTGAATCAGAGTATGCATTTTAGAAGATCTCCAGGTGGATGCACATTGGAGTTCTGAAGTACATACGGAGGTAACACAAAGCTTAAGTTAATAGTAAAAGGCTGAACAAGCCAGTGCTTTAGATAAGCAACAACATTAGTCTTGTTGTAAAACTGAAGATTGACTTAGAATTAGCCAGTTTTGCAAAGGTTGCAGGCAGCACAGAAAGAGGAGACCATGTTCAGAAGTGTTTTCACCTACATTTCGGGACATCTTCTACAGAAGAAGCAGAGGAAAGAAAACAAGTTTTATACAGGTGGTCTCTGACTTACAATGGTTCAACTAACAATTTTTCATCTTTACAGTGGTGTAAAAGTGATATGCACTCAATTGAAACCATACTTTGATTGCCCATACAACCACTCTGTGTTTAACTTTCAGTATAGTATTCATTAAATTGCATGGGATATTCAACACTTAATTATAAAAGAGACTGTGTTAGATGAGTCTGCCCACCTGTAGACTAATGGTAGTGTTCTGAGCACATTCAAGCTAAGCTAGGCTAAACTATGATGTTCGAGAGGTTAGGCGTATTAAATGCATTTTTGACCTTTGATATTTTCAATTTACCATGGGTTTACCTGGACCTAACCTGATTGTAAGACGAGGGGCATCTGTATTATTCATCTCTCTTCTAAGGATAGCAGCTGATACTTCTCAAAGTTATTTTTACAGCTCAGTGGAGACGATAATTTGAAGGAGCAAGATGACTGCTTTATTTTCTTCCTCGCATCACTGCAGGGTGTAGCACCGGAGCATCTCCAAAGCCCACCCCGTTCTGGTGAGCAGAGGGGCCACACACGCCGACTGTGCAACCAACTGCTCTTGAGGCTTGTAAGAGTTCTGGGAGACCTGCCTCTTCTCCAGGAGCAAATTCGGTGGACATACTCCTCTTCTCTCTGAAAGGGCCATGTACACATCTACTTATACTTCTGCTGGGTCTTCGTTTTTATTATAATTTGACCATCTCTCTTAAGGTCATTTTGAGTCACTATACCTCTTGCAGGTTTCTCACTTAGCTATTCCAGTCTTTTGATTGAGCCTTCTCAAAGGTATTGTGTAGAAAAATACATGTTATTATTAAAGAAAGTCATAAAGCTTGAGTATAGTCGAAACTGATTGAGCAAAGGACAATGAATACTTTCTTTGAGGTTGGTATTAGGATCAATCTATTGAGTCACAAAAGTTTGTCTTGAAGCCTCCAAGCCAGAATATATTCTAAAAATACTTATTATCAGGATTTTCATAACATCTTTGGAAAACTAATCCACTGTTAAGACATAATCCTAGTATAGTTAACATTCAATTTATTCCAAAACATTTTACTGAGTGCTACAAACGTGTGTGGCTTAATATTTATCTAGTTCTTAATAATAAAGCATAGTGGTTAAGAGAACAACCTTCCCAGTAAGATAAACCTACCTTTTCACCCCAGCCTTACAACCATGACCTCCCTGAGTCTGGGTCAGTTACAGGAGAAGCTTGTTTAGCCAATGAGATTGGAACTGGGAGTTGATTAGCTAAAGAAAATTTTGATTAAAGTGGAAAATATATTTTTTAATTGAATCTTAAGTATTTTCTTCCATTTTATTTTAAATAATGTAAATTCAGTTTTCATTCTTTATTATAGGGCACAGTCTTTTCTTGGAATAAGAGTCCACTAATTGGAGTTCCTCATTGATTTTCTTCCATAAATCTTTTTCATAATGTGTTATCTATGATTTACTATTCCTGAATGTGATAAAGAACTTAACACTTGGCAATCAAGAGCAGAGCACAGGAAATTGCTATATTTTTATCTCTCCCAAGAATTTAATATATTTTGCCTACAACTAATATAATAACAATGTTTTAGCTACTTGTATGTAGATTCTCCAGAGTTTCCAACATAATTTTCATAGAAATAATAATCATGTCTTTGCATGGTAACAATTCATCATTCTTCATAATATTTAATTGAATGACAGTCACTATCAAAACCACCTCTAGAAACAGAAACAGGGGTCCCTGTGCTGGGCCCATGCTCTGGAAACTCAAATTTTAGTCCTGCCTTGCCATTCTTCCCTGACTCAAGCCATAGAAATATACTCACTAGAGCCTACATGCCCCTTTCTAAACCATGTTCCCTGAAATTTCCTGGCCAAACACCTGTGGATGTGAGCAAAGCTTGGAAGCATGGGTTAGGGTGCTGAAATACTACGTGAGACCTCTGGTAGTGTGAGAAAGATGAGAGGTTGGAAGACAGGGAGGAAGGCTGCAGGGCAAGGGCTACAAGCTGGCGGGGATGGGACATCTCTCTGCATCACCATATTTTGCATGGAACACCAAAAATTTTAAGAAGTGAAAATTTGACTTTGGCCTTCTCGGTCATTATGAAAATTTATTTATCAAGTAAGGGGGATAGAACACACTTCTTTAAGAGTTTGTTATTTTGAGAAATTTTTCAAAAGAAGACATACAAATGGCCAAGGAGCACATGAAAAATGCTCAGCATCACTAATCATCAGGGAAATGCCAATTAAAACCACAATGAGATATCATCTCACCCCAGTTAGAATGGCTATTACCAGCAAGATGGAAAATAACAAATACTAGCAAGAATGCAGAGAAAAGAGAACCGTCCTATATCATTGGTGGGAATGTAAATTTGTACAACGACTGTGGGAAATAGTGCAGAGATTCCTCAGAGAACTAAAAATAGATCTACCTTATGACCCAGCTATCCCACTAGTGGATATATACCTGAGGAAAATGAAATCAATATATCAAAAAGACACCTGCACTCCCATGTTCATCACAACACTGTTCACAATAGTCAAGAGATGGAATCAACCTAAATGCCCATCAATGAATGAATGGACCAAAAAATGTGGTATATATACACAATAGAATACTATTCAGCTATAAAAGGAAATGATATCCCATCATTTGCAGCAACATGGATGGAACTGGAAACCATCATGTTAAGTGAAGTCAGGCACGAAAACACAAATACCACATGATTTCACTCATATGTGGAATCTGGGACACACACACACAAAAACACCCAAAAAAGTGGTTCTCATAGAAGTAGATAATAGAATAATGATTACTAGAAGCCAGGAGGGAGGGCGGTGAGGAGGAGGAAAAGAGGTGGACTAATGAGTACAAAACCATGCTACTACCCTAAGTGAGTCATCGTGCAGTACACGCATGTATTGAAATAATGCAATGTACCCCACAAGTACATACAAGTACATTTTAAATTTTTTTAAAAGATTTTATCACTTCTCAGCCTTTTGACTAAGTTCAAGTGTAAAAGCAAAGAGTTTGTTATTTTGAATTATATCTTTAAATATTTAGAAGCCAGGGATAGGGACCTCCATTTGCACTCTTGTCCATGGTCCCATTAATGGTAGAGTTAGGCCTAATTACAAGAAGAGATGTAAGTAGTTCGGGAACACGCAGATGACTCTTGGCAGGTCCATAACCCAGCTGGTAGGGGCAGTCATGGCCACAGCATATACTAGAGAATCCTCCTAGCCATAGACATGAAGAAGCCACGAGCACCTGTGTATGCACACTACAGATGGAATGGACGATTGGTATTGTAACTTAGCTGAGCCTATTAGAAAAACATGCTGGCTACCTCAAATGGATTAGTTACACAGTGCAAGTGCTTCATGAGCTTTCAAGGATTACAGCCTATATGGTAAAGATAGAGACGTTTTCTGACGTCTTCCTATACCCTAACCTTCCCTGGGTCACACAATTGATAAAAGATGACATTTAACTTCTAAGCCATTATGACTTCAAAGATACTTCTGGCCATTGTTTTTACATACATAAGTTATTTTATATTTATGTTACAGGTGTGTGTTTCTCTTTTGACTCCTAAGTGAGCAATTCTACTTCTATCACTGGAACTTTAACTTGTTCATTTCAGCTAACTTTTCACATTGATTATGGTGAACTGAGTTGCTTACAACCCCCACCTAAATCAAGTTTAGCAAAGAATTTACAGAGCACCCCAATATTCCCAAATATAGTATCTATGAGAATTACAAATAACTGTATCAAATTCACTTGGTCCAAGATACTATTTCATAGTAAATCTGCAATGAGACAATCATGGAGAGATTTCTATCCCAATGAAAGAGAAGTGAAGAGAAAACATCAGCAAAATTAAATCTATTTTTCACTATACATACAAATACGTGTGTATATATGTGTAAATATACATATGCATGTGTGTGTATAATTCAGACATTTCAAGTCTGTGGCCCCAGAGTTAAAATTAGTACAGACAGCTGGCTAGTCCACAGTGTTTCAAACTTCTTGGGTTAGTTACCAAAATTCACAAATCAGGAGATCTCACATAAAAACCCAGATTTCCAATTTCTGTTGAAAACTGTGGAATCTGTTCTCCCAGTTCAGATTCCCATCTGACAGCGATCAGCTAGAGTGGAGCAGCTGCACGAATTCTCTTGTTCCCCACGGTCACCACCATTCCCTATAGTCTTATATCTTCTGCCTCAGTTATTTAATTATTTACCTGGACCCAGCAGCAATTTGAAAATACAGCTCCTAATCTAGATGGCTTGGTGTAATATAGATAAAATTAAAGTTTGATTTAATGATTTAATGATTCAAGAAACTCTTTATCACCTACAGATGTATAGGCTAGTCAATATTTACTGATGGTCAAATTATATGAGTTAAAATCAAAAGTTTTACAAGTTTTTATTACGTTATACCAACCTCATTCCCCTTTGTCCTTTTTAAGTCATAGAGTTTTCTACAAGATCACAGTAGGAAGTTATATTAATCTGACAAGATTTATGCTTTACATTGATTATTACAATACAACTCATTCCTGTGCAGTTTCCCAGATTATACCAACCTCATTCCCCTTTGTCCTTTTTAAGTCATAGAGTTTTCTACAAGATCACAGTAGGAAGTTATATTAATTTGACAAGATTTATGCTTTACATTGATTATTACAATACAACTCATTCCTGTGCAGTTTCCCAGCCCAGTACTCTATTTTTCCAATTCAGTAAGTTAAGATGATTTTCACAGTTGCTCAGAGATGCCAGAGTGCACACCTTCTCTTACATGATCTTGACAATTCAAATGAGTTACTTCCATCATTATTTCAGCATTTGAAATAGATTTTACACAGATGAGCAAAACTCAGGCAAATTTGCCATGAAGGTAACATGTCATTACCAAGGTTTATTTGCATTGTAAATTATTTAAGCAAATACAGACTCTTAACAAATGGGAGTTATGCTTTCTGGTACTAATAAATAGTAAAAGACTAAAATCTGGTGTTTTCTTCTGTGATCATTAATCATGGTCATAAATCGATTAATAGTGTATATTCTTAGAATCACTGGGTTTAGTCCCAGCTCTAAAATTATTTTTAAGTCACTTAACAGAACGGTACCTTGGACGGAAATTCTCACAGAAATTCTAGCCTGTGAATAGGTGCTTTTTATAAATACAGTGTACACTAAGTGAGATATGATACACAACAACTTGCTTGGTTAGGGAAATAAAAAGGATAGAAAAGAGTGAGACGAAATTCTACAAGAGGGCATTTTAAGATTTTAACCCTCTGAAAAGCTTTCTTTTTGGCTAAGAAACAATAAAAACCCAGCTTTCTGGTTTTCACTAAATCATTTAGATGGACTACCTATTACTATCACTAATTCTTCTCATAGCTTGCCAAAATACTGAGCAAAACATGCTACCAATGACATGCTTTAGTCTCCAGAAGAAATCTCAGTCATTCCCAAAGAATACCTGCTGTCTCTTCACCTTTTCCTAGCTACAGTTTATTTTCTTTGTCCATTGGGCAAAGCCTATCCACCTAGTAAGGCATCGGTTCCTTAGAAAAGGTCCATCTGCCTTGAAAATGTGCCAGAACCACATTTTCTAAAAATGCAGACTTTTACTCTGGGCTAATATTCGACTATGAAGTGGAACCAAATGAAGAAAATAGTGCTGTGCAAAGACCAATTGGACTTATTTTCATATCTAAATATGCCTCCATAACTCTTCTCGTAGCACACAAGCTTGTTAAGCCCTGGGAGTCTTTTCACTACATTTTAGAATGTTGATCATACAGAATTTTGTTTTGTACAGGATAAAAACTCACTTGGGTGAATAAAACAGGCCTCTTCTATAAGGTAGACTATTAATTTGAAGGAATAAGTCCTAGGCACAAGTCCTTTGGAGTTCAAAGACCCTTGTGTTCACTGTTGCCTGATGAATTTAGGAGGGTAAAAATCCAAAAAAAAAAAAAAAACATAGGCAAATGCAGTCCTAAATTTCACAGTCAGCAAGGGATCAGCCTCCCCCATCTAATATAAGAGAAGATGAAATTGATTAAAACATGATGCTAAAAATAAAACTAAAGCTGGAAAGAGTTCATCTAACACTAAAAATTGTTAGGTAGGGTATAGGCTCAACTGCTATAATAAAGAGACCCCAAAATGCAATGGCTTAACCAATACAGTTGACTTATTTCTTTCTCATATAACAGTTCAGAGATAGGCAGTGAGTCATCCTCAAATGCGGCTTCTATCCTTGAGACCAAAGTGACTGCTTCAGAAAGTTGTCATTTCTCCAGCCAGCAAGGTAGAAGAGGAAGTGGCTGGGAAATAGCTTCCTCATTGACGTGTGACCTGGAAGTGGCACCCACTATTTCTGTTCACATCCCACCAGTCAGAGTTTGATATGTGGCCCTCATATCTAGCTGCAAGAGAGAGGGCAATAATTAGTGGTCACTAAATGTAAATTGTATCTAAAAAGCAGCATTGAGTGGGTGGACGTGCATCGGTCAGGATAGGCAAGGCGTTAGTCTCTAGCTAAGCCAGGATAGGGTGGTGGGAATTCTATCCTTAAAGTTAGAAGGAAAAATGGATATCAAGAGATAATTAACAGTGTCTGCTATACCAATAAAAACTCAGATGCTTTAGTCCCTTCGAATTCCTAAGGGCACACGAGTATATGAGTATATGATCAATACCCAAGGGAAATAAAGATTCACAAAAAAAAAGAAGAAGAAAGAAAAAATATCAAATACACAATTTCATCTAACTTTCTGGGTTTTCCTGAGTATACTTTCTCAGGTATACAATAATTATATTACAGCCAGGTCTCTTCTCTTTTAGCACAGCTTTACAACTAAGTTCTACAATTATTCCAAAGTAATAACCTCCAATTGGATCTGACCTTGCCAAATAAAATAAATGTTCTTCCATGAACATCTCAGGGAATTGGTCCCTGCTGCTATCTTCTCATGCTCCATCCTCTTCTACAACTTCCCGAGACTGGAAAGAAAGGTGAAACAGGAGTCATTGCTTTCCTTATCACTGCCCAGAGTAAATTAAAATAAAGCCCTATGTTCCATCCTCTGAAAATAAAAAGGCTTCTTCTTGTGTTCCATCTGAAAAAACAGTAGTATAGAGAAAACAAGTAAGCAATATTAAAAAGTCAACGAAAGAGAGAAAATAATTATATGTTATAATAAAAAGGCAGGAAAATGTGCACTTTGCTACGTGGAATAGATGTTAACAGAGCCTGCTCAGTAGACACTGCAGAAGTCATTACAGTGATACTTACCAAATATTCTAGGTGCCCTTATTTGGGGCAAAAGTAAGATTTACCTGTTGGCTCATTAGTGACTGGGAAGAGCTACTTGATTAGTTCTGCCCAGTGAGTTCTAATCAAAAAGGACGTGTGTTATTTCCAGACAGATTATTTTTTTCCATTTTTTTCTTTTATTAATATTATTATATTTTTACATTCTATGATTTTGCGGAACAGTTGGGAAGGACAGGGAGAGAGGAAAGGGGAAGGAAATGGGATGGAAGGAGGAGGAAGGAGGAGGGGTGGGATTGAGGTCTGTGGCAGCCCCCTCATTCCCACAGGGGAGACCAGCAGGCTTCCAGCGGTGGCTTGGTCATTGCCGGGCTGGGTGCAGATGTCAGGGGGGTGTGGCAAAAGCCTTCACCCCCACCAACCCAGCTCTGGAACCCAAAGCCTTTCTTGGTTGCACATATGGGGGAACATGGCTGAGGCCTTCAGTCCCCCACTGCCCTGGCTTGGGAAAGCCCAGGGTGCTTCCTGTGGCAGCTTGATGGTCCTCGCTGGGCTGGTTGTGCCTGTCCAGGGGCTGACTGAGGCCCAAGGCCCCCCACCACCCCAGCTAGGGAGACCCTGGGCACTTCCTGCAGCAGCTTGGTGGTGGTTGGTGGGGTGGTTGCTCATGTCAGGGGGGTAGCCAGGGCCCTTGGCCCCCACCCTCAGGACTGGTTGTGGGTGTCGGGGGGGTGCATGGTTGGGCCCCCAGCCCTCTCTCCTTTCTGGCTTGGTAGCCCAGGGGACTTCCAGTCCTTCTAGGTGTTACAGGTGTTCTTTGTTGAAATGAGATCTTTACTGGTTAATATCAAACTTTGTCTCTGGTTGTGGGTACATTGCTTTTTCTTTCAGTTCTGTGTTGGATTATTTGCTGTTCCCACCACTTAAACTCTGTGCTGGAGCTAATTTGTTGCCCTTTGCTTACTTCTAAATTGGGGGAACTTCTTGTGGGAACCAGTACTTGAGCTGTGTGGTTGAGCTAAATTACTGCTTTGCTGCCAATTCCCTGAGGAAGGCTTTTTGTGCAGCTCAGGTTTTAATGGTTGACTTTATAGGTACTTCCAGCTCTTGTGAGATCTGATGCACCTGGGTTGTGTAGAAACTCTGGTCTGGGCCTGAGTCTTTTCAGTGAAGTGCGCCCCCTGCAGTTCTATATTCCTGACCAGTCTCCACTGAGTGGTCCTGTGCTGATTGGGGGGCAGATCAGCTGTCCTTGCTGTGCCCCAGTGTTCCCCCAGTGGGCCTGTCTCACCCACTGCCTGTGATGCAAGTCTTCCCATGGGACGGGCCATGCTCCAGTCCTTTGCAGTGACTCACCAGCGTCTGAATGGCTCCTTTATTTCACTTGTTGTGGCTCCTTCCTCCTATGTGGGTCCACGTGAACCATACTGGTGGCCTTGCTGGCCTGGGGGCCACCAAGGCCTTCTTCTCCCTGCTGCCTCCAAGAAACTTCATCCGAAGGGCACAGCAGCAGATTTGCCAGCTCTGGCTCCATGTGCTCACCAGGACCAGCCTGGAAGTGGCTGGGATTCAAAATGGTCACAGCGGTTTTTTCTTTCTCTCGTCATGTCTTCTCCTGCCTTCATGCACAGCGTAGGTCTCTCCTCCTCTTCCCCTGAAATCTAGGCGCCCCAGCTGGGCTGTCGTTTCTTTTTTATACTTGTAAATTCACTGATTTGTGGGAGAGAGTGATGCTAGGGACTGTCTATTCCACCATCTTGACAGGGAGTCCTCCAGACAGATTATTCAATTGCAGCTACAACTCCCTCTAGAGATTTCCAGATGTTGGTTACCCAGTGGACCTGGACCCCAGACTGAGGACCAAGTGGAGCACACATCAGTATGACAGCTGATCTCAGTGGACAAGAGGTTTGACAAAGAAATAAATGTTGAGGACCAGTACCCGAGGGGAGACGGGAATAGTATAAAGTAAAAATGACTTTACAGGCTGCCGGCCTATGAAGCATCTCAGTTTATTCTAGGTTCTTTTTATAAGCCAGTAGAAATAACATGTTATACTGATTAAGCCAGGTATGTGTGGTACAAAGCTGTTTATAGAACACTTTCTGTTGCCATGGCACTTTGAAGGTTCAGGGCTAACTACTTATCAGCAAAGTAAGAGCATAAACTCCTCCTTTCCAAAGTTCTCAGGGTCCCTGTTTCATTCAGAGTTCAGATCTCAAGGAGAGGGAGAAGGGGGAGACAGAAGATGGGGAGCCAACTTTTTGCTGGCATAATTCCCAAAATAACAAGGACTCTGTCAACTGCTACTTAGTTCCTTACAAATAAACTTTTGCTATTTAAGCCACCAAGATGTAGGGCTTGTATGTTACCACAGAGAAACCTCACCTACGCTGACTAATGCAAGCCCTCCCTCACAAAGTTACTTTTTGGATTTAACAAATATTTGCTGTTTACCCATTATATGCCAAGCACTCTACTCGTGTTAGCTTCACGCTAACTCTCTACTGCATAGAGCGGGAAACAGAGGCAAGGTTACACAGCAAGTCAGTGGTGGATTTAAGGTCTAAACTCTGACTCCATGTCGAGCTCTCTTTCATTAAGTCTTCAGAAAAGTCTTTGGTTCCCAGTATTCCTGTGCATTAGAGATATTTTCTTCTCCAAATTAGCACATACTGGCAAAATCTAACCTTTTAAAATTGCTGTCCTCAGAGAGAACGGGAAGAGTTCAAAAGCAGAAGTTAAAACAGCAATTTTCCTCTTGGTGATGTCTTTCCTCCCAGACAAGAACAACAAAGGCAGCCATCTGAATGACCAGCTCTCCTGGACTCCTTATCAGACGACCACAGTGATCCCAGGCTCAGGCTGTGCTCCACACTGCACCGTCACTGTAGAAGCACTCATTTCCCTGTTCTGTGGCTGAGCAGGTGCTGGATGCAAAGCTGGACGGTGACCCAATTTACTGTCCTGCAACAACAGAGCAGCACTCCAGCTGGAGAGAAGACATTTCACCTTTGCTCTTTTCAAAGATATTTGTGCAGATAAATGGGAGTTTACGTGAGCACCAAGAGGCTCTATCGTCCTCCCGGATTCAAACTGAGTTCCTCCGACTTGAGCCCAGAATCTTACTGACTTTAAGAATTCCATCGAAAAGAGTGTGTGTGTTTGTGTGTGTGTGTGTGTGTGTGTGTGTATTTTGCAAAAGATACATTCTTGAAAGATTTGGTGTGTGTTTCTTAAACTAAACAATCCCTTGAGGTCTGACTGTACTTCATATAACAGGGACCAGTTTTGGTTGTCATACTTTATTTCATACCAAGGTGATTCTCTATGTCCAACCAACGAAACTGATATGCTCTGGGATGTGACTAAAGTATATCAGGAAACTTAAAATCTTATAAGAAAAGCTGAAATACATATTTTATTTTAGCTCTATATTAGATAGTATAAAAACTAGATAGTTTAAAAACTGCATTTTAGAGACTATGTGAAAAGAACTAAATTGGATGGGCAGTAATGAAAATACTCACATCCTCAGCTGTTTGGAGAATCAAGCAATCAACATGGAATGGAGAAATTGGGATACAAGCCCAAATGTCCATCATCGGATGAGTGGATATGGAAAATGTGGTATATCTACACAATGNAGACAAGAACAACAAAGGCAGCCATCTGAATGACCAGCTCTCCTGGACTCCTTATCAGACGACCACAGTGATCCCAGGCTCAGGCTGTGCTCCACACTGCACCGTCACTGTAGAAGCACTCATTTCCCTGTTCTGTGGCTGAGCAGGTGCTGGATGCAAAGCTGGACGGTGACCCAATTTACTGTCCTGCAACAACAGAGCAGCACTCCAGCTGGAGAGAAGACATTTCACCTTTGCTCTTTTCAAAGATATTTGTGCAGATAAATGAGAGTTTACATGAGCACCAAGAGGCTCTATCGTCCTCCCAATGTGCATGTGTAACTTCTATTCAGCCAGCAGTCATCATTATAATAAGGGAAGTTTATAGAAGATTCTTGATACAGAAGGATCCCAAAGAGCTTCACAGATTACAGGCAAAAAGCCTCATTTCAGATTTGCATGGAGAATCTCACTGCTAACATTCTGCTTTTCTGGCATAACGCCTCCAGATGTCAATGAGAGATTACCCACCTGTCAGGAGGGTGAAATATTGGAGTCAAGACCAACCATGGGGCCAAGACAAGGGGAATTTTGCTCCACATACATACATATAACTGTGTCTCTGCCCACCTTGGGGATTGGAAATGGCAGCTGCTGAACAACCACTTACAAATATGGTACACGTGGCTCAATATGAAAAGTCAAAAACAACATTGTTGCACCCTCTGGAAAACTTCATGGGGAGGTTAGGCATAAAAAATGGGAATTTGGCCTTTTCCTCCTGCCAGATGTGCCATAAGCTCACTCATTCCAGATTTAATAATGTGTACAGATTGAATTGGGTGAAACCCAACAACTCAATTGTGAAACAGTTCCTGAAACTGTGAGACAATTCCTGAAACCAAACAGCTCTAGTTATGACCGAATTGGGGGTTTCCAGTTGTTGAGTTATGATTAGGATTTTGGTTTCACACACCCTAACAACTATGACTTGAGTTGGAAGGCAATTCAAATTAAACCTTGAAGTTCTGTCTAAAGAATTAAGTCGCCTTCTTTTGATGCAACTCAGGTTGAATTGGATCATTAATTAATTCAACTTTATGAGGAAAGTGATATATTACCCCCATTTTACAGATGCTAAAACTAAGGCTCATACTCATACAGCTGGAAAGTGGCAGAGTTGGGATTCAAACTGAGTTCCTCCGACTTGAGCCCAGAATCTTACTGACTTTAAGAATTCCATCGAAAAGAGTGTGTGTGTTTGTGTGTGTGTGTGTGTGTGTGTATTTTGCAAAAGATACATTCTTGAAAGATTTGGTGTGTGTTTCTTAAACTAAACAATCCCTTGAGGTCTGACTGTACTTCATATAACAGGGACCAGTTTTGGTTGTCATACTTTATTTCATACCAAGGTGATTCTCTATGTCCAACCAACGAAACTGATATGCTCTGGGATGTGACTAAAGTATATCAGGAAACTTAAAATCTTATAAGAAAAGCTGAAATACATATTTTATTTTAGCTCTATATTAGATAGTATAAAAACTAGATAGTTTAAAAACTGCATTTTAGAGACTATGTGAAAAGAACTAAATTGGATGGGCAGTAATGAAAATACTCACATCCTCAGCTGTTTGGAGAATCAAGCAATCAACATGGAATGGAGAAATTGGGATACAAGCCCAAATGTCCATCATCGGATGAGTGGATATGGAAAATGTGGTATATCTACACAATGGAATACTACTCAGCTATAAAAACGAATGAAATACTGCCATTTGCAACAACATGGATGGACCTTGAGAGAATAATAT
>NW_007726366.1:750220-757740 GCF_000696425.1 Galeopterus variegatus
GAGGGAGGTGTCGGTGATGGGCCATAATAATCATATACAGTGTATATTGACAAAATAAGAATTTAACGAAAAAAAATTTAAAAAAAAGAAATTGAGATATAAAACTAGACGTGGACCTTGAAGAATGAATAAAAGGGGCTGAGTGGCACCGAGTTCTTTGGTGCTGATTGTCACCTAGGCTGTGCTGGCTCTATGGACGGTGTATCCATCTGGCTGCCACCTGCCTCCTTCTTTTGCCCTCTCACCAAGTTTGGCTCCTTCCTGCACCAAAGGCCAACAAACATTGATGTGAGCAGAGGACAATCCTGGGAAGCATGAAGGCACCTAAACCCCTTTTACTAATCCTGCCTAATTAAACAGAATTAGCTCTTCTGATCCAAAAGAGAGAGATCCCAACATGTAAAGTACTCTGTTGAAACCAGAACTGACTTCCCTTTCAAGAGGGTCACCTAAACATCCTTGCTGAAATGCTGGCCTATCCCCTTAAAATTATCACCTGAGATGACCAAAGAGATACAAATAATGTAAGATCATCTGCTTCTTTTTTGAATTCCATATGTCAGAAGTTTGAACTGGAGAAAGCCTTCTTAAGCATAGCACCGATGGAAAAAATAGATATAAACAAAGATATTAGTAGATATACCTTCTGTGCATAAAAGTCCAAAATCTCTGTACATTAAATAAAAATTAACTAAATTATGAACATTATTAGTTCAAAGAACTAATGACAATATGTACAGCAGAGGGAAGACATCCAGGGCTTTTACAATCAGTAAGAAAATATGAATGTCTCATTATGACAAGTGGACAAGGAAACAAATGTGTGTTAAAATGTTAAACTTCACTAATAATCAAAGAAATGATTATTAAAACACTAATTGCTATTTTTCACCTGTCACACTGGTGTTGCTCAAGAGTGCTACATTGCTGTTGGAAGTATAAACTGCTACAATCTTTCTGCAGAGTTATTTGGAAATAATGAACAAACATTTTTGCATGCCATTTGACCTAGAAATTTCATTTCCGTGAGTCTATCATCAAAAAAAAAAACAAGAATGTGTGCAAACGTGTACTCCAAGAATGTTTACCAAAGCACTTTTTATAACAATGCACAATTGAAAACAACTTAAATGTTCAAAAAAAGGAGACTGAATAAATAAACCACAGTAAGTCTGTTTAAAACAATACTGTGCAGTCTTTTAACACAGTGTTAAAGTATTATATTTTTAAAATAGAAAAATCCTTAGGATATTCAGTTTGTACATACAGCAGGATCCCATCTTGTTCTTAAAATATTATACACACAGAAGGAAAGAGACCAAGAAAAATGTTATTATTGCTGGATTGGGAGATTACAGGTAATTTTCTATGATAAACATATATTACTTTTGTTATGAGAGAAAAAAATGTCATCTAGAAAAAAAAAGGCACCGACTTCCACAACTTTTTTAGAAGTTAATGTTCAGCTATAACTTTACACTAGTCAGAAGCACTGAAATAGTGACAATTACCCTTATAAAAGAGTAGACCTGAATCTCCATAGGAAGTAATTACATATAGAAAATCTGAATCCTTATAGGAAATCAATGTCCAAGAATAACACTATTTCTATATCTAAACCTTTAGGTGGGACTAAGCCCCGAACTAGATAAGGGTTTATTCATTTGACATTGTCTGTGGGTATTATTTCTTCACTCCCTGAGCATCACCCACTCTTCTGAGCCAACCCTTAAAGAGATTTGATATGTACCTTGGGGTGGAGTAACTTGGCACCCCTGGGTGACCACAAAGCTTCAACTCTATTCCCAGTGTCAGCTCACTTGTCCATTGAGGACATCTATTTCTGCTATAGTGTCTGATAGTATGTCACTGTAGGAATGCTGTTATGGACTGAATATTTGTGCCTCTGTCCCCAAAATTCATATGTTAAAGCCCTAACATCCAGTGTGGCTGTATTTGGAGATGAAGCCTCCAAGGAAGTAATTAAGGTTAAATGAGGTCATAAGGGTGGGACCCTGATCTAATAGGATTAGTGTCCTTATAAGAAGAGGTATCAGAGAACTTGTTTTCTCTTTCTCTGCATGTGCACACAGGAAGAAGTCCATGTGAGGACTATCCAGTGTGGCTGTATTTGGAGATGAAGCCTCCAAGGAAGTAATTAAGGTTAAATGAGGTCATAAGGGTGGGACCCTGATCTAACAGGATTAGTGTCCTTATAAGAAGAGATATCAGAGAACTTGTTTTCTCTTTCTCTGCATGTGCACACAGGAAGAAGTCCATGTGAGGACACAGCTAGGAGGTGGCCATCTGCAAGCCAGGAAGAGAGTCCTCACCAGGAACCAGATTGACCTTGATCTTGGACTTTCCAGACTCCAGAACTGTGAGAAAATAGATTTCTGTTGTTGAAGACAGCCAGTCTATGGTATTTTGTGATGGCAGCCCAAGCAGACTGGCATCTTGTTTGAAACTCTTGAATGGATCTCTCTCTGCCTAACTCTTAGTGGCTGCCCCAAAGTCTACCCATTATCACTGCATCCCAACTGTGTGGTGACTGCAAACTTTCTAGACGTACTCTCACTACTTGAAACATGTAGACATGACCTCCCCTCCAAATTGTCACGCTTATATACTTCTCATCCCCTCCATGGCCATCTATTTGGTTCCAAATGAAGTCTTGAATTTCTATGCCCTCTTAGACTCCGCAATTTGGGTTGTTCTCCTCTCAGCCCTAAAGCCTAACCCTACAATTGTGTTAGTTCTAAACCTGACTATCAAAAACCTTGTCCTCTTATTTTCCCCCTCCCATAGCCTGAGTGCTGAAGCCCAAGCATGGATTGCAGTGAAATCATTCAAGTTTGGAAAATACCTCCCTTCTCTAGCCCTGATGTAGGAGCTAATCTGACTATTAAATTTGATTTCACTTATCCAGGGATGAGGCTGAGGATTTTGTTTTCTTTGGTATGGGGGAACAAAGGAAGGAGTATGTAGTGGCTATTTTAGTATTCTGCTCAATTTAACCCTTTAGGAGGTAGGCACTGTTCCCTGAGCTCTTGAGAATGCTGGCTCCTGACAACTCAGGGGCTGAATCACCTTCTGAGAACTAAACTGTCCTCCACTGAAGATAAGCTCCAGAGTCCAGGCCACTCCCCTTCCTGGAGCAGCCTAAATCCAGTCACAGGTAGATGTGGGTGTACCAAGACCAGCCCCCTTGCTTCAAGATGGCACAAATCTGAAGAGCCATCCCAGCTTCCGAGCTCCTTGTGGGACTGGGTGAGGCCTTGGCTGAGGCTACATCTCAGTTCAATTTTTCCTTCTGCCCAATCCTATTTTTTCACCCACTCACAGGTGCTGATCCTGAGGGTGTCCCCAATAAACCTCTGCAAACAAATATCCATCTTAGAATCTATTTCCTACGGAAACTGAAATAAAACAGGGTCGGTAAACAATTAATGCATTGCTTGCAGTATAAATTTTCATTTAAGATGTTCTAAAACAGAGTTTACAAAATTCTTTCCTCCTTTGCTCAGTGGTCCATTAATGAAGACCCTATTCCATGCCCCTCTTTACATCTATCAATCCCTGGAGAGATCTAGACCTGCATAGTTCAGAGTTAAACTCCAATTCTTCCATGGTTGGCTAAGGTCAGTTGAACTTATGGGTGACCCTTAAGTAAGTTAAGTAGACTGTGCAGTGCACTGCCTGGCTTGCCCTGGGAATTCAATAAATATTCCTTTTTTTTTTTTTAACAAGCCACTGCCCCAATTAGGATACATGGTTCTTGTTCTATCAGCCTTGTGCCTCATTTACTGATCCAGCAATAATACAATACCCACTGAGTGCAAGGCACTGTACTTGTCGGGGACTATGGAGGTACCAAAAATCTGTCACAAGCTAGAGTACCTTTCTCTAGAAAATATGATGCCACGTTGAAAAAATTGAGACACATTCAGTAAATGTCAGCTGAGGATGAGGCTCCAGCTTAGATAATGTGTGAGATCAGGGACACAAAATGTGCCCTCAGCTACAGTGCCATCTGGCAGGGGAGAAAAGCTGTTCAGAAGGCACTGGGTGCCCAGCTCCAGGTAAATGTTGGACACCAGGTGTGGCAGCATTTAAAGGTGGTCAGAACAAGAAGATGATGGTCCTGGAAAGTCTGCAGCAGTAAAATGTCACCTCTATGAAGTGAACTGGGCACAAACTGAACATTTCAGGGCCAACTTTTCACTCAATCCCTCTAGTTTATGTTTTCAAAAGAATCTCTCTTTCTTTCCACACAGGAGTAACTTGTATTTTTTCCTATTAGGATGACCCTGCAGACTTCAGACATCAAACATTAACCTCATGCATAACGAAACCTCAGGACTGAATCTCTAGGAAATTTCTTGCATTTGACAGTCTTGTGAAGAAAATGTTCATTTTCATGGCTGGATTGTCAACTTCTGATTTAAAAACTTTTGTTTTTAATCATAATTTTGGTAGACTTTGAAAGAAATCCACCGGACTGTTGAATTTAATATTCTGATTATTACCCACAGGCACACACATCAACCACTATTAGAAACTTGTTACCTTAAAAGTTGGGGTTGAAATGAAGATCATCTGATTTATTTTTAGAAATATATTAAGTGGGCTTTGATTGTCTGTATTATACAGTGGGCACATTTTCCATAATTCCCATGACTAAATGAACTAGAAATGATTGTCACCCTTTCCACAGCCAAAACTACGGATAGGAGACACCTACTGCTGATTTCTAGAAAGTACAGCTGCTGAGTCTGAGCAGGGATCCCCTGTTGACTGACTCTGGTTTGCTCTAGGGCAGAAGCACAACAGGTAACAGTGACTTTTCCAAGGTGGCAGTTTGAATTGTTTCCTAGATGAAGCAAGTTAACTTAAAATCTTGTATATTTCTCCAAAAATGTAAATGCAAAGTGACAATTTAAATTTCTCTAACCATTTGAATAAAAGAGAAAAGAAAGTAGATGTAAAATGTAGTGTATTCCATTACTTGGCACTAGCATAAAATTATTCAACGGTGATGTCTCTCTTTCTGAAGATTCTTGGGTTAGAATCACCATAAGCATGTAAATTCAAGACTTGGAACTGCTCTGAGGATATCCTTACTAGGACTATTATAAACTTACATTTTCCACCTGTGATTCATGAAATACATCCATCAACTTCATACCTGAATTCAAGTTAGGTTGCCTCTCTACATGGCTTTAGTGTCACTGGTGACTGGTCATATATGCACTTTTCTTCAATGGCAATTTCATTTCTTCCCTATTGCTGAGTATTTTCTATTTCAACCTCCTACTAAAACTCTTACTTTATTGAGTTTTTGGGAAATCTGAAACCATATTCTAATATTTATTGGAATATCTGAAGCCCCATTCACTGTTCACAGTTCCTCTAAAGAAAACTGGTTATCCATGTGAAACATATGGTGCATCCTGACCAGAATGTTCCTGAACACCAGAATCTTGACTCCAGTTTTCAGGTGAGACCATCTGAACTGGGCTCACACTGGAGCATGAAGAACATAGGCTGACTAAATTAGCTATTGTAAGCACAGAGACTTGCTATTGAAGTCTGTGCTTGTGCATTTGTGTACAATGTAAATAAATGAAAGTGTGGGTCTGGTATTTGAAAGGGTGCACAGACCCAAGCTGATAAGACGACAGGACCCAAGCTGACAGTTCGCCAGAGAAGTTCCACTTTATTCAAGGACTGCATGTATATTTATAGGGAGCTGTGTTCTGGGTTTGGATAGGGGGTGGACGGGCGGTAGCTGATTGGACGGGGCTGGGCAGGAAGTGAGCCCTGACCTGTGACTGGTTGAGGTCTGGCGCTGGCGGGCTTTTACTGTGGAGAAGAACCCAGAAGGGCACCATATTGCTAGGGAATACTTTCCTCCTCCCCCTCCGCTTGAGTGCCCATGGTATCCTTACAGTGAAGGGACGCACTGAAGATTTTTTAGCAGCAAAACCACTTTATATGATACTATAATGACGGATATATGTCATATACATTTGTCAAAACCCAAAGAATGTAGAACACCTGACATAAACCATGGACTTTGTGTAATAAAGATGTGTCAATGTAGGTTCATTAATTGCAACTAATGTACCACACTAGTGCAAAATATTAATAATAGGGAAACTGGAGAGAGATATAGGGCTATATAGGAACTCTCTGTACTTCCTGCTCGATTTTGTTGAGAACCTAAAACTACTCTAAACAATAAAGTATATTTTAAAAAATACATATATAAATAAAAAAAATATCTAGCACCAAACAAGAGTCATCTTCTAGAAACATTATCCAGGTTCAGTATCATCTCCCAATTCCCTTTTGTGCCCAGTACTCTGTATTGGAATAATGGCTTCCTTATCTTAGGGCTTACACTCTTGCAGGGAAAATTATCAGTCTTTGTCTTCAATCGTCAAAGGTTCAGGATGTAAGTGTAGGGCCTTTATCTGCTTTGTTACTATGGGTAAGCCACTAATGCTTCTGACTTGCTAACACACAGTTGTGTGTTACATGGAAAATTAAACAAATTGTCTTTTTTTCAGTATATACTCTATAAAATACTTTCTCCACCTGTCATCCTGGAGCTGCTTTTCCCACCACTGGCCACAACAGGAGTGTTACAGTTGGCAAGAGCCAACTTCCAAATTGACTCCTTCACCACCGCTCAAAGTCTCTCTCACTGTGCAGATGCCAGTTTTTACTATATCCTGCCTTATGGCATGAGATGGGCATTCCATTGGCATTTGGAAGTGGGAAGTAGGGTGAAAGCTTAGTCATTTTAAACCTAATTACATCTGTACAACAGTTGTGGGATCATAAAAGGACTTACAGCTAATGGATCCCAATTCTCCAGTTCTAGAGGGCACAAAGATCTGGAGAATATACGTTACCATCCTCAACAGATGTTTCTTTAAGTGCCACCCTTTGTGAAGCAGTGGGGAAGAAAGGTGGTAAGACACAGTCTCTCGTGGAGAAAATCATATTCTAAGGAAGGCGACAGTGAGTAACGTAGGTAATTATGACGTGACTCGGTAACCGTTTCCTTGAGGCAGAGATAGTTGCAAAGTGTGATCGTTATATAAAAGAGTGGCAAAGTGGGAATAAAGACTGAGCTTTTGCATTTATACTCCTCTGTGCCTTCCACAAAACCACAATGGCAATCCCAGAAGAAGCTTCATGTTTTGTGATAGACACACACGCAGCAGCTCAGGGCCCTGAGGCATCTATACGTGCTGAAAAGCGCTGACAGGAGAACAGTGCACCTGCCATCAGCTGCACCAGGCTCTCTCCTAAGACGAGATGAAGTCACAGGCTGCACAGTGTATCTCCTTCTCGCCCATATTATAAACTTACATTTTCCACCTGTGATTCATGAAATACATCCATCAACTTCATACCTGAATTCAAGTTAGGTTGCCTCTCTACATGGCTTTAGTGTCACTGGTGACTGGTCATATATGCACTTTTCTTCAATGGCAATTTCATTT